>NC_044502.1:4002500-4005000 GCF_902362185.1 Chanos chanos | reverse complement strand
GGCAATGATGCGTGAGAGAGTGACGGGGTATGGACACGACCAATCAGAGACGTGCCCCGCGGAAATGTGTGTGGGGAGGGGGTGATGTCAGAGACGCTCCGTTTTCCTTTTGTCGACGGGCAGTTAGAGTGGGCGCGTGACGCACGTGTCCAGAAAAACCTCTTGTTTTTTTTTTGTTTTTTTGTCTTTTTCTCTCTCTTTTCTTTCGCTCTCGCGTCACAAACTCAATCGCTTTCCTTCAGCATCACTTCTTAAATTGTCCCCTTTTCTTAGCTCTTCCTCTTCTTCCGTTTACTTGCTTCCTTCCTTTTCTCTCTCTCTCTCTCTCTCTCTCTCTCACACACACACACACACACACACAGACTCTCTCCCTCATGAAGAAGCGTCTCTCTCCCTGTTTGAAGCTCATTTGTCCGTCAGGGATGATTCATGTGTGGTTTATATCACTCACCCCTGCATCACTGGTTCCTCTCATTCCTGTCCTTTCATTCCTGTCTGGAACGCGCTCCCTGTTTCACGGCCAGCCAACCTTACATACTCTGTAATGTGCTTCATGACTTTGTGTATATTTAGTTGGATCCCATTAAAACAGTTATTATTCGCTCTGTTAATGTACGATGTCCAGGCCTATTACTGAAGCAACTCAATCACCTAACTTTAGTCTAACACCCCCCCCCCACCTCTTTCTCTCTCCCTCTCTCTCTTTCTCATACACACACATACACACAGATTATTATGTAATATGGGTTAATTTAAAGAAGTCTGTTAAAGTAACTGATGTCTCTATTTAATTCACTGAAGACTCTTTAGCCGTCTGACCCCTCCTCTGCGTTTGATGAGTGTTTGAATAGCAGCACACCGGGCTGAAATATGACTCTGTTATGTTTTTGTCTGATATGATGAATTGGCCCTCTTGCTGTGACAATGCCACACGTGTTCCTGGTGATTTCCCACAAGGCCGTGCTGTTTAGAGAGTACAGTGTTACCTTGACTGAATATCAGCCTGAATGCCCTGGTTTCTAACTGTGTACTCCTCTGTTCATGCTGACAGCTAACTGGTCACCTTTACTTTATTGATTTGAACTTGGTCTCTCACCAGCTGGATGACTGACATTCTTGTATCAGTGCATCTGTGTGTGTGTGTGTGTGTGTGTGTGTGTCTTATGCAATCCGGTCATCATAAGTTATCAATAAATGATAAATGACCAGTCGTTATCAGCTGACATTTTTTGCGTGGAATTTTCCTCAGCAAACCACAACTCTAAAATGGTCGCAGTCTTATTCTCCATTTGAGTGTCAGAACATTCTAACGGTATTCTAAGAACATTCTAAGAGCAGTCTGACAGCATTCTTAGAACATTCTAATGGCATTCTGAGAGCATTCTAATAGCATTCTTAGAACAGTCTAACAGCATTCTTAGCGAGACTGAATTCACATGGAGCACCTGAAAAGAACAAAACTCTCTCTCTCTCTCTGTCTCTCTCTCTGTCTCTCTCTCTCTCTCTCTCTCTCTCTCTCTCTCTCTCTCTCTGTCTCTCTCTCTCTCTCTCTCTGTCTCTCTCTCTCTGTCTCTCTGTCTCTCTCTCTCTCTGTCTCTCTCTCTCTCTCTGTCTCTCTCTCTCTCTCTGTCTCTCTCTCTCTCTCCAAGCCGCAGTTTGTTGTCCTCAGACTTGGCTTTTCCAATTTGTGCTGGTTTCACTGAATGTTCTATTGCCTACTGGTACTGTACAGTTGCCAAAAGTCTTTTTTCCTCCTGGATCGAACTAAAAATCACCTCCTAGACTTCGAAACTACAGATTTGTTATAACAGATATGACTTGACTTTACAGATCTGAGTAACATAGATGTCTCTCTGGTCAGCCAAGGGAAAAAACATAAGTCTTTTACCAAAGCCTTCCTGTCTTGCCTGTCCTTTCAAACTTCAACAGTACCCCAGGGGAGCGAGCATAGAATTGCTACTAAATTAGGCCTCTCTCTCTCACTCACTCTTTCTTTCTTTCTCTTTTCCTCTCTCTCTCTTTTTCTCTTTGTCTCTCTCCTTCTCTCTCTCCCTCTCTCTCTGCCAGTGGAATTGTTGTTGCTGCTTTTTCATTTGTTATTGACACTTCATTACTATTCTGTCCAGACTCTGAATGCCTGACTGCACTGTCTCAAGCTCAATAAAGTCTGTGTGTGTGTGTGTGTGTGTGTGTGTGTGTGTTTGTCTCTGCACATTCGTCTCAAGCTCGATAAACTCTTAGCGTCCGACAGGGGACTGTCTTTGTCTACACGCTGTTTATTGATTCTATAGCATTTTATTGAAGCTTCAAACTGACATAAACGAGTGCTATTCAAATGCATACACACACACACACACACGCACATACGCACACACACACACACACGCACACACACACACTCACACACGCGCACACACACACACACACTCGCACACACAAATACACACACTCGCACTCACACAGACATATTTCAGTTTGTAAGTCAGTAAAAACATTAGGA
>NC_044502.1:3992500-3997500 GCF_902362185.1 Chanos chanos | reverse complement strand
CCTGTTTTTCTCTTCTCTTCTCCTTCTCATATCCTCTCCCCGTTCGGCGATATAGTTGCGATCGATAGTCATGGAATATTAACAAAACAAATTTCATGCTGTGTTGCAAAGACGCACGCACTTAGGCATCTGGAACAATAGAAATCTATGGCAATATATTGGAGACTATTGATACTCCACGGTTACAACACTGCTGTAGGCCAACTCTGCCTTTTCTTGCAGTGGCATGGAGAAAAGAAAAGAGAGAGAGAGAAGGAGGGAGGGAGGGAGAGGAAAAAAGAAAGAGGGAGAGAGAGAGAGAAAAACGAGAGAGTGCACCGCAGGAATCTATTGTACAGATGTATATCAAGACCCTTCCTCTGTTCTTCTGTTCCTCCCTCTCTCTCTTTCTCTCATCCCCTCTCTCTCCCTCTCTCGTCCCCTCTCTCTCTCTCTCTCTCTCTCTCTCTCTCTCTCTCTCTCTCGTCCCCTCTCTCTCTACTCTCTCTCTCTCTCTCTCTCTCTCTCCCTCTCTCATCCCCTCTCTCGTCCCCTCTCTCTCTCTCTCTCTCTCTCTCTCTCCCCCTCTCTCTGCTCTCTTTTTTTCTCTCTCTCTGTCTCACCCCCCCCACTCCCCTCTGTCTGTACCTGTCTGTTTCCCCTCTGTCTGTACCTGTCTGTTTCCCCTCTGTCTGTACCTGTCTGTCTGCGGTTAAATAAGTCAGGGCTGTTTATTTAGGGCTGAGATGAACCTCTGGTGGGATGAGTTGCGTGGGCAGACAGGAGTTTAAAGGACAGAGCCGTTTTCTGATGACTAAAACTGGGTTTTTTTTTTGTTTTTGTTTGTTTTGGTTATTTTTAGTCTCCAGATAACAGCTGAAAGATTGAAAGCTTCCTTTTTCAAAGACAGAACAGAGAAAATACTCCATTTAAACGCAGATATCATCATGGCCAGACACACACACACACACACACAAATGTAATTGTCTATACTATCACTGTTTAATCTGGACATGGTGTGAAGCTAGTGACTGGTCGTCTTCTGTTGAGTGGAACCTGAGGAAAAGCTGTCATTCAGAGAGACCAAGGCATTGGCTGATGGTGAAGCTCACCGTTTTTTTTTTTACAGTCGCTAACAAGCGTATACCTATACTTAATATACTTTTAACAAGTGTATACCTATACTTAATATACTTTTAACAAGCGTGTACCTACACTTAATATACTTTTAACAAGCGTGTACCTATACTTAATGTACTTTTCTAAACTCTTAACACAGCGACACACCTACCTCACGCAATTAGCCAGATAGTTCATTTTCCGCTCAAAACCACATTTTGTTCATTAAATACCAAATCTACATTTTAAAATGCAAAAAAACCTTTCTCTACATACACACACACACTCTATCAAAACACGGCAAACCCGACTCAACATCAAATCACTCTTTCAAAACACTAGCACATGTTTTCTATCCATATAGTCAATCATAGCGCAACGACTTTCAAAACACTACAAAAACCATTATTTTTTCATGTTTCGATTCTACAGGTACCTGCATACAATAGACGGTATGAAATCCACTGTTTCTTATAATTCACTTTCCTTTTACCGTAAACCTCTCGAAATGTTTGGTTGAGTGTCAAATGTCTGCATTTTGAGCAACACACTATCTAAAGGTGAATGAGTCGTCTTTATTTTATAGAATGTACAGTAGAATAAAACAGTAAGTGAGAGAACTGCAGCAGTAAAAGCTTTATTAGCAACATGACATCGCTGCCAGTGATCAACAAAACCTCCAACATACATGGCCTTTGGTTCCAAATGTGTAAAAATCAAATACACAAATACAGTAAAAAGGCCACAACTACTCCTCTGCCTGGTCCAGCTACTCCTCTCGCTGGTCTTCTTCCTCTCCCTCATTCAACTATTCATCTCCCTTGTCCAGACATTATTTTTTCTCTCTCTGCTCCTCTGTGTTGTTCTGTATCCACAATGAACAAAATCAACCCAAAAAGTGCCCCTTTTACTGTGTATGTACATGTCGTTGAAAGAACTTCAACACCTGGCTGTGTCTCCAGTTGAGATTGGAATCTTAAACCAGCAGTGGTTGGTCTATTTTACACAACTTATAGTAAACAATTCCTCAATGTTTCAATGATCCGGTCATTCAAAAAATGCTTATCAGCTGTTTCCACACAGCCTTTGAGCTGCTGTTGTTAAGTGTCTGCATATTCTGTCAACGCAACATGAATTGTGTCAGTGGTGTGGTCCACAACAGACAGATGTTGTGCTAATTGTGTTTAGAGTTTTGAAAATGTGACTACAGACTGGACAAAAGGAGCTTAGCAATTGTAAAAAAAAAAAAAACTGCAGTGACAGACACAGTTCATTTTTCAAAGACCGACGATCCATTTACCGGTCGTTTTACCCCTGCCGAAAACGACGGGTAAATCTGTGTATTTGCATCAACTCTCTCTTGTTTCCAAACCACTCATCTTCACTCACATGGAACAACCTCTGCATTGTCTTTCCCTGTGATGTGCCCGTTTCCACCTGATCCTGAGTCCTGGTGCGGTCGGCTTTGTGAAACTGCGTACACACCGTTCTTCACACGAATGTTTCTGTAAACAGCTCAAGCACATTCACAATAGGGAGAAAGCTGACATAAAAACACGCATACGCACATACATACACACGCATACAGTGCTTCTAAAGATATTTAAAGCTCCCAATGACAGTGATCTAGCCATCAGGGGGTCTTCTTAAAGACCATTATTACTGCACCGTGACAAACACACATACAACAGTTTGACCAACAATGGCAGAGAGAGAGAGAGAGACAGAGAGAGAGAGAGAGAGAACAAAAGGACAGAAAGGACTGAATGTTTTTATTGATTACGATTTTTTCGTCTTTATCGGCAACGATGTTATATTTTGACCAGTTTGTCTTTCTTTTTTGTGTGCGGCTGACGTCACCCTTTTCCGCTGTCTGTCTGTTCCTCTGTCACCCCCCCCAGCGTGATCCCTCTTTCCCACAGTAAAGATGTGTGGTGTTCTTTCATCGCTCTTCACTCTGTGTGTGTTACGTAAATGTCCAGGAGTTCCCAAAGTTCCTGTCCAGTTCTCTCAACAGTCAAGCCGAGCAATCACACGCACACACACACACACACACACACACACACACTAGTTACTCATGATTATGTGCCCGTTGTATATTTGATGGATTCAAAATGATGTGTGAAGATACACACACACACACACACACACAAACAAACTGTGTGATTATAAAGTATACAGCTATTATTCTGATTATTATCCATGTATTGAGTGGATATCACGCACAATACCCCAGCTGAAGAGCAGGGATACAGAACATTATTTTTTTTCTCTTTCAGTTTCTCTCTCTCTCTCTCTCTCTCTCTCTCCTGTCTCTCTTCTCTCTCTCTCTCTCTCTCTCCTCTCTCTCTCTCTCTCTCTCTCTCTCCTCTCTCTCTCCTCTCTCTCTCTCTCTCTCCTTTCTCTCTCTCTCTCTCTCTCTCACACACACACACACACACACGTTCACTGACTCGTGATTAAAAGTACATTGGTACACTGTGTACCGGCCCACTAAAGCATCTGGAGACTACCCATAATTCCCTGTTCATACAGAACAAGCGTTTCTCTCTGTTGCCTGTTCACAGGTACTCTCGCTTTTGCGATTATTCTTGTAATCACGTGGTATTTGTATTTTGCATGTATTTATTTCTCAGTATGAATTTTTGACTTCATACGAGTAAACAGATGGCTTGTGATGCATGTGGCCTTGACTTTCCCCTGTAAACACTTTTTCATTGTCATGTCTTAGAGAGAGCATCCTATAAACCTGTTAAGGGGACAAAATATATCATATATGTATGTATGTATAGATAGATAGATAGATAGATAGATAGATAGATAGATAGATAGATAGATAGATCTCACTCTGTCTCAGGAAACGTCTTTGTCTCAAACTTTGTGTGGCATCGTATTTTACTTCACGTCAAGCGTTCAGCACGTATAGTGTTCGGTCAAGTGTCACGTCGTGAACTGAACGGCGCCCGTGATGTTTTGGGGTGACGTTCCCCTTTAAGTTCTCATTACAGCTCATAAGCAGAGTCGGCCACCAAATGCATGACTCCAGAGGGCAATAACATCAGACTTTACAGTGAAATGACTTCCATTCGTCGTGTGTTGGCGTTTGCTGGTACTACGCACCAACAGCTACGTAAATGAAGTTAATGGCCATACACGGCGTCTAACCACTGTATTCACAGGCGTTACAGCTCTGAATTTGAACTCTCTCTCTCTCTCTGTGTGTGTGTGTGTGTGTGTGTGTGTGTGTGTGTGTTTCAAGCTTGTCCGAATTTATGCGAGGCGATATTAACGGCCTCACTTAAGTGCCTCTATTGACTGTGGTATCCATCATTATTACGTGACGGGGACGTTTACGGGCGAACGATGAGTCGGGAGTTGGGAATTAGGAGTTTATCAGGACTCTGTTAAAAGCACATTAGCGGTTAAGAGTTTAGACGGAGCGTGACAGAAACAAATGAACAAACAGCATTGGCAAATGATGTGGCCCAGTTCCTTCAGGGCTTTTCTTTAATGGGCTCAAGAGGACATTTGGGTTTTTAGGGTTTCTCTTTTTTTCTAGGAGCTGGAGTTTTTATTTAATTGCTATCTCTCTCTCTCTCTCTCTCTCTCTCTCTCTCTCCCTCTCTCCCTCTGTCTCTCTCTCTCTCTTGCCCTCCTGTGCTGTCATGTGGTTGGTGTCCTGACCCTACAGTGGACTTTTGTTGTGGTGGGGGGTGGTTTTATGTCTCTGTTGTTGTTGTGTTAAAATAGGAGGAGATAACAGAGAGAGAGAGAGAGAGAGAGAGAGACACACATAGAGAGAGACAGAGAGAGAGAAAATGGTTTATATCTTACTGTGTGTAAGTGTCTGTATGTGTCTTTGTGCAAACAGAGAGAGTAATAGCCTATAGTCATAAATCAAA
>NC_044502.1:3985000-3990000 GCF_902362185.1 Chanos chanos | reverse complement strand
AAGGGAGCGCTGTCATGTATTGACATAGAGAAATGTGTGTGTTTCAGACATTACAAAGTAAGCCACATGTTTCATGCTGGGTCTATAAGGTGACATGACAGGGCAGTCAGGTTTGGGGTTGGTGTTGATATGATTACCACACACATGTTAGTGTATGATTAATGAAAAAAGACATAGTGCAGCAAACAACAGCATGTAATCAAAATGCCAAGAAGCTCCGTGTACTTTACACGATCACGACACAGTAACGCAAAAGAATTTGCATGAACAGAGTGAGACAGAGTAAGTGTAGACACTCAAACACACACACACACACACAAGCATCAAACCTGATTAGCTCACTGATGCAGTGGCCTAAGGGAGTTATCAGACTTTTAATTGTAACGATAATGAAGTCAGAGACTGATGAACATGTGTGTGTGTGTGTGTGTGTGTGTGTGCGAGAGAGAGAGAGAGAGAGAGAGAGAGAGAGAGAAAGAGAGAGAGAGAGAAAGAGAGACTTGTGCCTGCTATACACATCATGATCATCACCTCTCTCTCTCTCTCTCGCTCGCTCGCTTTCTCTCTGCGTGTGTGTGTGTCTGCGTGCCCATTTATGACTGAGGTTATTTTTCCCGTTAAATATATCATCTCTGAAATCAGTGGATTATTTTTGGGCTCCATCAGACAGACAGTTCGGGCTCGCCTGTCACGGAGCGTTCACGCTATCATAACTTTACCAGCCGTGACAAAATCTGCCTGCAATTAAAAGGCTTCTCTCCCCGAGCAGACGAAAGATGGCAGTTATCATAATACATTTTTCGCCCATTTATCTTTAAGCAAGAGCTGAGGCATTTTACTGCCTCCCGCAGTCACAGAGCCAAAAAGAGAAAAGACCAGAGAGAGATAGATAGAGAGATAGATAGAGAGAAAGAGAGAGAGAGGGCACACTGAGTTGATGGTAAGGGGAAAAAAAACAAAAACTCACGATAATCTCCAAAATGCTACATAACCGTTTTCCGGAATCTAATTTAAAATTTCGGAATTCTCGAAAAAGAACGTTGCATAAAACTGAAAGAGAATATTTATGCGTGTATTTTGGCTGTATATTTTGCGTTTATCTGACTAGTTTGGATGCCTTTAACGTCAGTTGGGTCATTGAGATGCTGTTTATGGTATTGAGGCTGCGTAATAAACGATGCTGCCATTTCGGCCATCCGTCTTCACAGAACATTACTCAATCCACTGAAGCGAAAGACATAAATCAGCCACACACACACACACACACACACACACAAACACACACACACACAGCAGAGAGGTTTTGCTATTCTGAACGCATCAATTATGTCCAAACCTTAACCTGCTGTCAAACGGTAGCTATTATTTTCCTCTTCATATGCTGCTCTCCTCTTCGTCAGTTATGATCGTTAGTTATGGGGAAAATTTTTCAGCTGATGCTAAGAATGTCACTAATTAGCTCATTTCGTTTCATGTATTTAGACATCAAAGTAATGGAAGTAGTAGTAGTAGTAGTAGTAGTAATGATAAAGATGATGATTATGATGATGATGATGATGATGATGATAACAATAACGACAATAACAACAGCTACAACAACAACAACAACAAAAACAACGACAACAACAATAATAAAAACGACAACAACCATCATCATCATCATCATCATCATCATCACCTCAAACCACTTTCATTTGCATCACTGGTTTAGTTTATTTATCACCTGTTGTTGACAGTTCACCCCAAACGACTTTGTGCAGTAAGATTTATCATAAGCTATGACATTTACATAACAGCCACTCTGTCCTCAAACAGCTTGCTATTGAACAGCGAAGCGTAACTGACAGGTCATCAGAGGTGTTTGCGTGTATATATATATTTATATGTGTGTGTGTGTGTGTGAGAGAGAGAGAGAGAGAGAGAGAGAGAGAGAGGGAGAGAAAGTTTAGGTTTGTGCTCTATATCCGTGTTGTACTCCATTGCTGATTAACAAGACCTGAGGGGAGGAGTAATTTGGTGTTTCTGGGTGACTGGAAATGACTCAGTGACGTATTGATCATGTGTGTTTTTTTGGAGTGTGTTTGTGAGGGGGGTGGGAATGGGAAGAGGGGGGGGGGGGCCTCCTTGAGGGGATTCTCTATGACGTAATATATCCTTTAGTTTGTGTTGCAATGGAAAATCACCAAGCAGAGCCAGAGTATTTGTAACTGTTTTTCCGTTATTCTTGTTCACTGTTCTTGTTTTTTTGAATTACTCTATATTCTTGTCTTTTTCACAAACATACACAATATGTATATAACTTCTTCAGCCATTCAGTCCTGAGTTTTTGCCTCCATGAAGATATAAATGATATAGTATGACTCCTGTTATAAATAATAATAATAATAATAATAGATGGAAATTAAACTATTTGCTTGAAACTATAACCATTTGCTTGCTTTTAAGCCACGGGCTCAAAACCAAACTAACAGTTTCTCTGTGTTTGTATTGGTATCTATGCCAGACACCTGCCAGTGACGGATTCTTGGGGGCTCGTCCAGGATTACGACAAGGTGATCTCAAAACGTCCGGCCCCAGAAGATACTTCCACGCATGGATCTTTTGTCTTCGTACGTGTTTAATCTGTGAAAAAAAAATCTATGACAGAAAAAATTTGTGAAAGACCCTTTTTCCAGGACAAGGATGAGATGAGAGCTTGGTTCAAATGCACCATAAAAAGCAGGAACTCCACGTCTTTGCGTTGATCAACGGGTGTATCAGCATGTTGAAAAAACGTATCCCTGCGTTCATCTATACATAATGACAAAGACAAAAATGTCAGAGATGGGCAAATATCAACTGACAATATTTTTTCATCCAGTTATGTGCGTGCACTCATCTTGCACTACGGGTGCAGGCAAAAAACGTGATGGGAGTTCCGATCTATCGTCCCAACACTGAAACCATGAGCTCTTCTTCCCTGTGCATTGACAGCTTCAGCGCAGGTTTTCAGACTATGTAGAACTGGTGCTCCCCGGACATCAAAGAACAAGTTGAAGAGTTTAGTCCTGTCAAGTGAGGCGTTGCTTTGGTCATCCAACACTGCACACATCCTCTCGGTGGTGACCAGCAGGACAGAGCTTCAGGAGACAAATTTAGGAACGTGATTTAATGCTGAAATCTTAACCACACAAACTGAGTACACATGAGTGTAATGACTGGTTGCTGTTTTCACTGTTTTAAAATATATCAGGCAGTTGTCAGTCTGTTATCACAAACCGGTCGAATGACGCACACACACACACACACACAATATTTCACCTCAGAACAACTACAGCTCACACAATAGCTTCAGTGACCTGAAGATTAAAAGTGGAGTCTGCTATCTACCAGTGTGTAGACAGAGCCTCCGAGTGAAGTACTGAGAGAACAGTGTTTATATAATGATGGTGCACCACTGGCCTCCTTTCCAGTGACCTCTTAAGCACCACTTAGTTTGGCCTTTCATTAACTTGTGTGTGAGGTTTTCTTTTACTTTTTTTTTTATTTTGTTGAATGTTTTTGTTTGCGGTCAGTGATGGTGAATGGGTCATTCTAGAATTGGAGGATAATTTAGGCATCAACACTTTTGAAAAACTGACCCTTTATTTGATTATTTTCTGTTATGTATTTAAGAAAATCAGGTAATAAACCATTAAATCGTTTGATTCGTCCAGCTAAGGCATCAGAGGTACACTTTTTATGAGATGTTTTATTTGTTGTGTGCAAACACGTTTTCTTTTTTATTTTAAATTTAATTTTAGTATTTATTTTCAAATATTTGCTCGACAATACATCATACATGTAATTATTCAAACTATTAGAAGGACAATTAGAGGAAATCATTTCAGATTATTTTAATAAAAATGATATGGCAACAGGGTTGAAATTAGAGTAACAGGGTTACACAAAGTAAAAGGGCTGAATGGATACATTACTTTTGATTGCAGATCATGACATAAATGTGACAAATAAATACTCAGGACCACAGGAATGTTATTTAATAATATTTTATATATCTTTTCAATGAATGATCAATGGGATTGCAAGGGTAACAGTAACAGGATTGCAAATCGATGCTAATGTTAGCTTTTTCTCAGGAACAGATGCTACTTGTGGAATGTAACATTACTGTCAAGGTCAAGGACAAATATAGTTATAGAAATAAAGACAGAAAACTTTGAAAGGCATTTGTCTTATTCTGATCATCTGAGCAACAGGGTTGCGTTGGTTAGAGTGACATATTCAATCAAGGCTGAAAAGATTAGAAAAATATGAAAAATAGAGGAGAGGACTTACCTTCGGTCTACCCATGGTGTTAGCAAATGGCTTGGTGATAACGTTTCCTCTGTGTCATGTGACTCACTCTTTTTTCTCTTCCTCTGCCAGGCTGAATAGGTTTCGGTAACAGGGTTGTGTGCATGTTGTGGGACACGACTTCAGTGCATGATTACTATTATTTCAAATATGTTGATGATTAGACAAATTGTTTTAACCATTACAAGAGACATATATCAACAAAATCATATAAAAAAAAAAGTAGATTTAAAACTTAAAAAGTGGAACAAGAGAAAAATACCATTTTAGGGGGTGCTCGAGAGCTATTTCGTATTTTAAATAATATTTTTGAATCACTTTTTTTCTGCAACTGCATATATTTTGTCTCAGGACAAAGTATAATTTACACAACAAGTGCACATTTTAGTATTTTGTGCATGGATTATTTAAAATTTCATGGGTATGGACAGAAAATGTCCTCCAGTTCTGGAAAATCCCATTTAAAATGGAGAGCTGACAAGTGGTAATGCTGTAAGAATTCATGTAAATGAGAACTGAGAGAGAGAGAGAGAGAGAGAGAGAGATAGAGAGAGAGAGAGAGAGAGAGAGAGGAGAGAGAGGAGGAGGAGGAGGAGAGAGAGAGAGAGAGAGAGAGAGAGAGAGAGGGGGAGAGAGACAGAGAGGGCAGATATGAGGGAAGAATG
>NC_044502.1:3937500-3975000 GCF_902362185.1 Chanos chanos | reverse complement strand
CACAAACAGGGACCTGGGGAAGGTTCCTTCAGAGCTACCTTTATCGGTTCCAGTTCCTCCCCTGGGGGGAAAAAAATGTTCGGAACTCACTTTGCCACGCGTCAACTGGGTCAGTTCCTTCCCAGTGTGTCCTTGGCCACCCACCTTCCTGTCCTGTCTACCCTCCAGGATTAACCAGGCGAAGTGTAAACTTAGTTTGCCCACTAACTTCAGAATCTTGCACTTGTTCCCATGTCTTTCCTCTCAGACAGGTGATCTCTGGTTCCCATGGTTTTCCATGAGGCTCCACCACCTCCCCTGGAGGTCGACAGCTCTCCCTCTCATGCCATCTGAACCGTTTTGGGCTCTAGGTGACGCAGAGGTCGTGTGCGGTATTTAGTGGACTGGGATGGGTGACAGCAGTGCTGGGTTCCTGCCTCGGAGGAATGAATCCCACACACATCAGAGATTTCCATCATCAGCGCCAGGATCGACGTGCTCCTCTGGCTAACAGTCATCCACCCAGTTGGCGACACCCAGTGGTTGTAGTAACAAGTCGAGGGGGGGGGGTTCTGTTTCTCGTGATGTTAGGATATGGTAGTAACAGGGTAGGGAAAGGCACTGACATACTCACGAAATGCTGGAGGGTGCTGCCTGTCTGGGTTTTGCTGTCTCTTTAAAGAGGGACTGTGCTAGTTTGGGGTGCCCGGCACTCTTTGAACCCCTAACAATGTGCATCCTGTCTCTTGAGTTCTTCACAATAAGGATGTGATTCTGTTTCACCCTGAGGCTTAAGAAATGGCAAGACTACAGAAGAATTAAGAACGGAGAGGCCATTCACACAAATGAATCATAAAAACAAACTGATGCTGTTTTTTTTTTTTTAAATTTAATGGCATTAGACAGTCAAAGTTTCGCTGTCTGGTCTCGAGGTGGATCCTGGTCTAGTTTGTTTGTTAGTTTGACGTGAAGAATCCAAGGACTAAAACTGTAACCAGTGCTCTCTCACTGTTCATTGCTTGTTCGTTGTTCTTTTCTTGTGCTCTGTTGTGTTATAAGGTTCTGGAGGGAGAGATCCCACAGGTAAGTTTTCCCAGTTAGTCAGACAACTTCAAAACCGTCCAGTAGGAATACTCCTTAGCTGTTCTCCCATTGGACAATCATGACTTTCGTTCGATTATTTACCTAAATGAGAAACACTTTGAGGAATATCTGGCTGAACTGTGCTGTATTGTACTACGTAGTGTCACGTGCTTAGCTGTGCTGTGTTGCATTCTTCCTCTTTCTCAGTCTTCTCCAGTCTTTCTCTCGCTCTCTCTTTTTCTCCTCTCCTCTCTCCTAATGGCTAAGCCAAGTCTGTGAACGTGGCTGACACAGGTTGTACCGCGGCTGTAATTTTGACCTCCCGTTAGCAGCTGCTTCCTGTCACTGGCAGCACAGCTGATATCATTTATCATGTTTCTCTCTCCTCTCCTCTCCTCTCCTCTCCTCTCCTCTCCTCTCCTCTCCTCTCCCCTCTCTCTCTCTCTCTCCTCTCCTCTCCACTCTCTCTCTCTTTCCCTCTTTTTCTCTCCCTCTCCCTCTCTCTCTCTTTCTGTCTCTCTCTCCCTCTCCCCCGCTCTCTCACTCCCTCTCTCTTTCTGTCTCTGTCTCTCTCTCTCTTTCTGTCTCTCTCTCTCCCTCTCTCTATTTCTGTCTGGCTGCCCAACCTCTGTGTTTATAAGCTCTTTGTTTTACTATACCATAGTGCGTGTGTGTGTGTGTGTGTGTTACCAGGTGAACGAGTGTGTTTGGTGCAAAATTGAGACTTGGTTGATGTTGTGATTGAGCTAACGGACCATGTATTTCTGTTTATGTAGCGTGTGGCCAAACAGCCAGTAATGGCCCGACATGTCGCTCAGATTTTCACAAACTGTGAAGATTTACTGGGGTGAAGAGAACAAAATGCACTGTAGTTTCAGTGAGTGGACTCTCTCTCTCTCACTCTCTCTCTCTCACACACACACACACGCACATACACACACCCATACACACACACACACGCTGGTGCGACTGCAGAGTTTTGACTTTTTCAAACGATGAAAACTTCAGTAAGCTCCAGTGCACATGCTGATAGGTCAAACAGTATATTAATATGGAATATTTCTCTAGAAAATGAAGTGTGTATGCGATAAAATTAATTAAACTGCCAGTCATTTGAAATGGAGTGACATGATACAAACTCAGATTAACCAGACATAGATGTATTAAGGGCTCTACTGGTCCAGTGCTGTTTATTTAGAGAATCCTGGGCAGTAAAAAGGTCACGGAGTCACACTCGTACTCGAACTCGTACTCACACTTAGTTTATGGTCCATTCAGAATCTAACTGGGCTGTAAGTCACTGTATTTATTTATATGTTTGCCTTAAGGTCACACGATGCAGTGAATTTGTGAATGATGTTAAGTTTCAGGGTTTTTTATAGATACTACAGACCGGTGATGTTTGCTTTTAGAGATCAGATTGCCTAGCGTCGCCTTCATCACTTTAAATCTCCGAAACTGCGTTCGATCAGACGGGACACATATTTGGCTGCGAATAATTCGAGTTTGCGCTTTTAGACAAGCAATCAGCTTCAAGATAACTCACGTAACAAATAACAAGGACTCCAGTAAACAGTATTTCCCGTCAAACGTATATCTCTAATATTTCACCCAGCGAGAAAGGGACGCGGTTGCGCTGGCATGTCATTAACGTCGTGATAATTTGTGCGACAGTGTGTTTGTTAGTCCCCCACCTCTGTTTGGCGGTCGTTATTAGGAGGAAGAACCACTCGGTGTTGAAATGCACTCGGTCGTTATTTCATTATTTATAATGAAAACATCAGACGGTACACACGCGCGAGCTCGCAGCCATCGCCGGTAATTGACTCATTTATTTGCGTTAGGGGTTCATTCGTCAGAGCACGCGGCCTGTCAGCGCGAGGAAAGATGAATTAAAAGCGCGGGCAAAGTCAGATCCATAATGCGAGCGTTATTATCCATATGGCAGCCAGCTCTCCGCGTTCCTTTACCTCATTATTTCACCTCCTCCCTCCGCCCTGTACCTCGGATTATAACCCCCCCGTCCATCTCTGTGACAAAGGACATTTAAAGCCCAATAAAACATTATTATAACTCCGATGGTATCAGCTCCGGAATGGCTCCGAGCTTGAGACAACGACAAAAATCAATGACTCGCAGCTATTTTTTGGGGGAAACTGGTATCTGAAAAACCATTGTGATCTTCCTTTTTAATTTTTAGTATATCAGTGTCAGATATAGACCGACATAAGCTATAAATAAGACATAAGCCATAAATAAATATCAGGTTTCAGTCTCGCCTGTAAGCATCTGATAGCGTAAATATTTGAAACAGATTTTCTATACCATTTCAAAGATTAGGTTCTGGATAACAATGTTGGTTTGACTGGAAAAGTTTTCAGGGGTACCTCAGGGAGGGAGAGAGAGAGAAAGGTTTTTGGTTGCCAGTGCAGAGTCCTGGTAAACCTCCTCTCTTCCTCATATGTTTGATCATTCTGAGTGTGAGAGTCTGTGTTATACTCACGTGGCCAAGAACTATCGCAATTAGCCTGTTGTATAGGCCTAGTCAACTGAGCTACTGAATGTAATAACAGATTATGGGATCCATCCATTATATACAAAGCACGATATGTTCGTTTGTTAATGTGATTATGTGAGTTGAATGTGGAGCTGATGGACGTTTACCTGCAGTTAGGTTCAGTATATGGATGTCAGTGTCATTGTCCTGAAGACAAGGGGATGTTCTGTCTCCTCTTTCTCTCTGCTCTGTTTATGGGAGCTTCCAGCACCCCACTCCACTGTGCTCTGGTGAAAGATGTTCCACTGTTTGCCAGTAGGTGGCAGCATATCTTTGACTCTCTCTCTTTCTCTCTTTCTCTCTCTCTCTCTCGCTCTCTCACCAGAAGTACACACAAGCAGTATGTCAGGGCAGAGGAGGAACACATGGAGGGCGAAGGGAGAGATTGTCAGAGGTTTGTTTCACACGAGTTCAAAGCATAAGCGGATTTTTTCCCCCCTTTTTTTCCTGTCTGGGAAGTATACCTCTGTATTTCTTCGTCTAAAAGCATTTGAAAAGCTTCAGCACTGTCTATGACAGAGCGTTCTCATTCGACTGGCGGTGTAATTTGGGCAGTTCCCCCAGAGACTTGGAATGAATTGAGCCTCGTCCCTCTGGGAGAGCTATTTCTCTCTCTCTCTCTCTCTCTCTCTCTCTCCCCCTCCCCTTCTCTCTCTCTCTCTCTTTGTGTCTCCCTCCCTAGAGACTTTTGACCCTGCAGAGCCTCATGGGAAGATGAGGGTTAACGTGTGATAAGAGTCAATCTCACGGTGCATTAGAGCAGCTGTGTGTGTGTGTGTGTGAGTGTGTGTGTGTGTAAGTGAGTTTTTCTGTGTAGGTCTGCATGAAATCTTTTTATTTTATTGTTGAAAAAACAAAAAAACAAACAAGGAGAAGATGTAATTATAAAACGTGTAAGATCTCTACTGCGTGTGTTAGAAAATTTGAACAGCAGTCATATTCCACAAACACACACACACATAGTTGTAAGTTATAAGCTATTAAACTAACACCTCATGTTAAAAACCCATCTGTTTGTATTCAGAACTGATAGAAAGTTGGGGGGGAAAAAAAGATTAATATTTCATCTTGATCTTAATATCGGCTGAAAAAATCGAGTGTGGTGATTAAAAAGACTTCAAAGAGGAACGGATCAATTCAAAGGCGTGTGCACGGAGGGCAGTGTCTTCCATTCCTCTCAGGCCTGTCCACTCTCCCTCTCTCCCCTCTCATCACTGGTCATTACCCTGTTATTATACAAAATCATACTCTCACACAGGGGAGAAGGTGACCTGCTGCAGACAGAGATTATGTGTGTGTGTGTGTGTGTGTGTGTGGAGTAGACAGAGGTGGTGGTCAGTGTGTGTGTATGTGTGTGTGAGTGTATGAGAGAGAAAAAGAGAGGAGAGAGATAGAGGGAGGGGGAGAGAGAGAGAGAGAGAGAGTGAGAGAAAGAGATAGAGAGAGAGAGAGAGGGGGGGGAGAAAGAGAGAGAGAAAGAGAGAAGGGAGAGAGAGAGAGAGAAAGAGAGAGAAAGAGAGAGAGGAGAACTGAAAGATTGTTGGAACAAATGACTCAGGCATGAATCACATAATGACAGCAGACATTTTATTATTCTTATTTATAGAATTTAATCACTTCCCTGTCATCATAGCCAATTAAATGCACAGTATAATGAATGTCATCCAGTCCCTGTGTTTGTCTAACAGTTTTAAAGTGCAAACCCGCTTCTGGAAAGTTCTGTGTAATCAAGTTCACATGTTTGTTCAGAAACTCTAGAGTCAAGAAAGACTGGACGTTAAAAGCTACATTTAACTGATTAAAAATCAGTGTTTGTTTTGTTGTTCAGTCAAAAGTACTGAGATAAATAAACACCATACATGGAAATGCACTGTCAACATGCATTAAATTTGACTGGAACACCCCAAAAACTGAAAAAAAAACCCCAAAACAAAACAAAACAAACAAACAAACAAAAAAAAACCCAACTGAAACCAATACCGTTGTTCGGTTTTTGAAGCATTGATGCTCTTTCGTTGACTTTGTATAGCAGGCAGAAATGACACATAAAACTCTTTTCAACTTTATCTCCACAAATCCCTTCCTTTCTAGTACATTCTCTGTGCCGTACTGGTTCAATGCCATTCGCATTCTGACAAGTCACACTCTTCTTCTCCATCAAAGTCTATCAAAATAATCTAAAAAAAAAAAAAAAAAAAAAAAAAAAAAAACCTCTAACAGTTTCTCCGATATGAAAGAGAATATTCAGCAAGCCTCCAGATAATGATTTCACTAAATGACCCAATTAAATAATCTGGGCAGAGAAGAAAATTGTGCATGTTTCTAAATGAGTGAGCTTTTGAATTATATATAAATCACATACAGTGCAGAGCAGAACAGGATCATCTCAGTCCCTCATTAGGTCCTCAGCTCCTTCTCATCCAGAGCACGATGACATTATGCAGGAAAGTTCCGGAATAACAAATAGAGACACTTACTGATTTATAATTTATTGTGATCTCCAAATATTTCCTAGTCACTTCGTATTAGCGCGTTAGTTTGATTTAAATTAAAAAAAAAAAAAAAAGTTTAGCTAAGCGTAACTTTTGTGTAATAAGATCCAGCAAACTCTGAAGAGAAGTGGGGACATGTTTTAGACTGTCAGTGAGAGTCCTCTGAATTCTATGACACTGGGCAGAAATTAAGATTTTTTTTTTTAATGTTTCCCAAAAGGCACTCGCAGTAACAGAGATTATTTAATATTCTAAAGAAAAATGCAGGTAACGGTAAGGGCAGGTTCTGTGATATGCACTAAAGTTCAAGCGCAAATAACAACAATAACAAAAATAATAATATATCTTTTCAGTCTAGCACTGCTCACTGACCCAACTTAAACTACGGAAATAAGAGGATATATGTCAAATTACACATTTCAAAAAGATAAAAACAGAAGTTTAATAACGCGCGAGAAAAAAAATCTTTAAATGAGAGAAAATGTTTATTCAGCCTTCGTGAAGAGACGAATTGGCACTGATGACTCAGTCGTTCTATTTCGGAAAGCTTTCGTAATTTACCGGTAGACAGATGGCGTTGCTGTATTCTCCCCGTCTCCAGTTAAAGCCGTAGCGATGTTGTTAACTCATTAACGTTCTCATTAGTGCTTTATCCATATCGGTCCTAATGTAATCTACTGGATCTGGGGCTTGGCGCGGTGCTGGACGTTTGTTTTGTTTTCCTCTTACTTCTGCGTTTTGCAATCAGTGACTTGTGAGGTGATGCGACTGCCTTGTGGAGCCCTCAGTGGGATTAATTCAGTTCAATTTAGTTCCACTCAATTCAATTCGACTCCGCTCAGTTCAGCTCAAATCGGTTTAATTCAAATTCAAAAGTCAGGTCAAGCCGCTCGGTTCTATCCGGAACTTTTCCGGGAAAGTTACTGGGTCGTGTCCCGGAAAATTACCGGATCAACTTTTCTGGAATCTTTCGAATCTGGCACACATTCACGCACGAACCTGTTCCGGAAAATTGCCAGAACATTTACGGATAAAGCTGCGTGTGTGAACGTGGTATACATTTCTCCATGCAGTGGAGCTGTTTGTCTTTCGGGAAGATTCTGTTGTTTGAGTAGTTTGTATGAGGCCTCCAGCATGTCATGCGTGGCTGTTAGAGCCAGAATGGTACCTGTGAGGCCAAGCATTATAATTACCCCTATGGGAAGCATTGTGAAGTAACCTTCTTCAAATGGTACAATGCAATAGAGTCTTGGCTCCTCCAGGAGGTAATGCTAGGTAAACGTCAATACAAAAGCTATTCGTCTCAGGAGAGCCGTGACTCTGGTAGAGTAGTGCTAACCAAACACTGTGAGAATATTACTGCCCCTCTGGGAGCAGCTAGATAGACATATGGTGTGTGTGTGTGTTTCTGCTGTGACACTTCCTCAATTCAAATTAGTTGCTGTTAGTAGCACTATTTCTCAAAGACACTACATTGCTGACACCACACACACACACACACACGCACACACGCACACACACTTCTTCCAGCTGTAGCACACAGAGCTACATGGTGTCTATATTAAGCTCATTACACAGTGGCTGTTTGAAGTTGGAGCTGCGTTGACAGCGTGCAATGCTGGGTAAATGGATAACTGCATGAGCCTGTCAAAGCTATGGGCAACAGGGATTTCAGACCACAGTTACATTTTACTGGTGTGTGTGTGTGTGCGCGTGTGTGTGCGCATGTGTGTGTGTGCGTGTGTGTGTATGTGTGTGTGTATGTGTGTGTGAGAGCGAGAGAGAAAGAGAGAAAGAGAGGTTTTGCTCTCCGGTTTGTGAAAGGCTTCCAATCTATCTGAGTATCTGAAAGTTCATTGTGTGAATCGAAGCTGTGCTTCTGAGAGATTGATTCTAGGTGTCAAGTATCAGAGAGAGGTTGGTTTTAATCCCCCCCCCCCACACACACACACACACACACACACTCCCACCCTCTCTGTCAGTGAAAGTGCCAGTTCTCCTCTCTACTGCGGGACCCTTGCCAAGCCCTTCCAGCTTGCAGCATGCCTTCCCAAAGATGTCTTGCAATCTCCCTCCCTCCCTCTCTATCTCTCTCTCTCTCTCCTTCTCTATCTCTCACTCACTCACTCACTCTCTCTCTCTCACACACTCACACACACGCGCGCACACACACACACACACACACACACAAAAACACAGATGCTCTCTGTCTTGTCTAAGTGTACTTTATGGGTATACACCATTTGTATCAGTAAAGCAACAACGAAAGAAATTTCAGAATCAAAGTCAGTTATATGACCAGATGTGTATGCAGCAGGAGTTTTGTTGTGATGTATGCGTGTACATTTAAAACAGAGAGCAAAGCATTGCACCGCGCAGCGGAGTACTTGTTAATACCAAGATAAAAGAGATAAGACCCAGCAGAAAGCATCACACAGCAGGAACACAACACAAAGGGCTATTTTAATAACTGAATCACAGACTAACTGATTATATCTATTTACACTTTTGAAAGGTGATTGAGGTGGTTAATGGTGCAGGTGTGTGTCTGTGTGTGTGTGTGTGTGTGTGTGTGTGTGTGTGTGTTGGGGGGGCATGTGAACAGTGACCTTGTAGTCTTGGGCGAGAGGATGGGTGGTGCCTGAGTGGTTGAAAAGTGTTCAGTCTTGATGGAAAGTGTTCAGTCTTGATGGAAAGTGTTAAGGCTTGATGGAAAGCGTTAAGGCTTGATGGAAAGTGTTAAGGCTTGATGGAAAGCGTTAAGGCTTGATGGAAAGTGTTAAGGCTTGATGGAAAGTGTTAAGGCTTGATGGAAAGTGTTAAGGCTTGATGGAAGAAGCTGCTTAGGTGGCAGGTAGTCTTAGTCATCGGTGGCCTCATCCTCGCCCCCCGGGGAAGGGGAAGCATCCCAACAGGATGTTGCCAAGGTGTGAGAGGCCCACCATGATCTCTCCTCCTGCCCACTTGCTGATCCCAGAACAGTATGAGTGAGCAGTTGGGGCTGGCGTCCATTGATCTGCCGTACAGAATGTTGTTGTTGTTGTTGTTGTTGTTGTTTGTATTTCGAATGTGCTGGGGCAAAGCCAAACCGGGAGATCCATGATCGGCGAAGAGGTGACGGAGTCGATTATCCCAGTGTAGAACTGGACCAGACCCTGATGTGTGATGAGATAATGGAGCCCAGAGGTAGAGGAGGTCAGTGATGTACTGATTCCAGCTGGTGATACACATCCTATGATGACCAGATAGTCCCTGGAGCATCATCTTATGCATGAAACACGTCTTATGATGACCAGATAGTCCCTGGAGCATCATCTTATGCATCATCTTCTGCATCTTCTTTGATCTGTGCAGTGGTCAAAGGCTCTGTTCTCCACGTGGGGCGTTTTATAAGCCTTTCATATTTGAGAAGTTTAGTTCTACAGTCTGCGTTGCTAAAGTCCGATGACTGAAGAGTCTGGGAATTTTTGCTCCTTATCTGTAATCTGGTTTGTGAGTTGTTGTGTAGAATTAGCATTATAGTGACCTGGAATGGACACACCCATCGACTGTGACAAAACCAAAGACTCGAACCTGAAAGGATTGCCATGACAACAGTGCATTCCTGATCAGATGTTTGAGGAGCATGTTTTGGGTAAGACCATTACTCTATTGTACCGTCTCTTGCTGCTCTAGAAGTGCATATCACCCACTTATGTTTTGTTGTTGTTGTTGTTGTTGTTGTTGTTGTTATTGATGTTGTTGTTTATAGAGTACTGTGTCAAATCAGGATAAAATCCTGACAGTTCTTGTGTGTCCTCAGGAACATCTTCAGCAAACCAGGGTTCCCATAGTTACCATTTCAGTATCAATTATCATTCATTATTAATCTCTCTCTTCAAACTCAAGGGTTTTCAACCAGGCATTCACGTGTGGTGATAATATGATAATATGAAAATAATAAGATCTATATAATAATAAGTGAGTTTGTGGCATTTATAGGTGTCCTCAACCTGTATTCTGAGTACAAACCCTTTGAAACGTGGACATAGTGATTTATTATTCTCTGAGTCAAACTTTTAGACAAACTGAAGCCCACTGACTGCAGCTTTGAGTCAAACATTTAGACAAACTGAAGCCCACTGACTGCAGCTTTAAATGAAACATTTAAACAAACTGAAGCCCACTGACTGCAGCTTTAAATGAAACATTTAGACAAACTGAAGCCCACTGACTGCAGCTTTAAATGAAACATTTAGACAAACTGAACTATACTGACTGCAGCTTTAAATGAAACATTTAGACAAACTGAACTATACTGACTGCAGCTTTAAATGAAACATTTAGACAAACTAAACTCCACTGACTGCAGCTTTGAGTCAAACATTTAAACAAACTAAACTCCACTGACTGCAGCTTTGAGTCAAACTTTTAGACAAACTGAACCCCACTGACTGCAGCTTTGAGTCAAACTTTTAGACAAACTGAAGCCCACTGACTGCAGCTTTGAGTCAAACATTTAAACAAACTGAACTCCACTGACTGTAGCTTTGAAGCAGTTTTGAATGGGACTTGGAAACCCAAGAGCAACACGTATTGTTTGTGTGTGTGTGTGTGTGTGTGTGTGTGTGTGTGAGACAAAGAGAAAAACAAAGAGAAAACAAAGAAGGTTAAAGAGTGTTAATCACATTTAAATACGTAATTCCACTCTTAATTACACAGTTTATACGCTCAATTTATGAGTGAAATTTGACCTTAAACATTAGGGAAAAAACCCCCACAACCCATCTTTACAATACCAGCAACACAATGTTCTTATATCAGATTCTGTTTATTATTCTCCACAACATAATGTTCCAAAACCTTTGTCATTCATTTGTTCATTGAGTTTTTGCAAATGTTCTATATTTTGCTTGGAGCCTGATTAATTACAGGCGACAGCTTATCAAAGCAGAAAAAAAAACTCACCAACACCTGATTTCAAAAAAAGATGAAAAGCAACCTACTAAATCAGCTTAAACTAATACAACTAAATACCATCATTTTCTTCAAGTTTATAGACTTCCCGAAAGTCTGAACAGCCACCCAAGCTGTTAACATACGTCAGAAACATATTTAATGATAAGCCAATGAATGTGCCGGAACAGAGGTAGACACTAAGCGCCCCGTGAAGAAGGCTGGATGTTTGGAGATCGGTGGAGTTCAGCCGCAGAGGTCAGTGGAGCAGCAGTGGACGTTATGGGCACGTGTGCAGGTGTCAGCGCAGGTACGAGACAGAGTAGGAGCTGGAAAAAAAGACATTTCGATAACAGATAAATGTTTCAGCAATGTTCTGGTCGACTGATCACTCACATGCTCCGCGTGAACCACGGAAAGCCGAACATACGAAAGCTACTTCAACAGAACCGTTTAAAATCAAAGCGTATGTGTTTATACTTGATCATTATTGTTAGAGGCATGTGCAGGATCTTAATATAGTATAAAGAGCAGATTATCTGAAGAATGTTTTCACAGGCGCACGCCACAGGTAAATGTGAAATGGTCAGGACTACATTGAAAGAAGTCAGTTTCAGTCTCTTACCTGAATGATCGGTTTTGCAGAAGCGGCTTGATGCCGGGCAGGTTGTAACGACCTTGCAGTTACCATCCTGGCAGGTGTAGCACTGGAGGCTGTGCACTGTGGGGAAAAAAAAAGATTATATGTAAACATTGTCAGTGACATCGTCAGAGACTAGTTTAGACTAGTTCTGATTTAACTCATTGTGTACAGAGACATATCGCAGTTGACCTCGTAAAACGACTTCAGTTTAGTGAAGATCATTCTCATTCTAATACTAACTAGCTGCACACTTCAATAGTACATTCAGAACTTCAGACCAATACATGCCAAAACTCTGAGAAACCCAAGACTTGAATATTTGTCTGAATATCTGCATTTGCCCCTAGTATATATGTGCCTTTATTTCAATCATTTTTCTCGCTTATTGTCATTTTACTTCTCATTATTTTCCATACATATTGTGTTTCTGTTGTAAAAAAAAAACAGGAGTTTCCCACTCACCAGAAGTGCTGACCAGGAGCACCAGGGCCAGAGCAATCAGAAGGGTCTTCATGTTGTCGGCTGTGTGTTGTCTGATGTTGTCAGCTGTGAGTTGCTTGATGCTGTCAGCTGTGTGTTGTCAGAGGAGAAACGAAAGGGCCTTTATATAGTCCTGTTTCTCATGCCGGTTAATGTGTCCTCGAAAGGAATGAGTGCAATGCAGTAGAACAAGGCAAATGAGTTTTGAAGTAAAAATAAACCCATTATTGCCTGTAGGTTACAGGGAAAGCAAATGTGCTTGTGGAAGACCACGGCAGGCCTGCGGACACTTGAATTATTTTTTTTTTTGTCTTGTCTCGTCCTTTGTGGAGGTCCCGTCTTCGTACCTTTGATCTGCCTACTGCGGGTTTTGTTTTTGCATACAGTGTGTTTGGCAAAATTACAGAAATTTCACCAGCAGATCAAAAAACATTCGGACATTCAGATTCTGACTGGCATCATAGTGGAGTTTTATAAATGATTTCCATTATTGTACGTGGGAAACTTAACTTCCTGTATTTGGAGGGATAACGTGAACATCAGATATATATATAACTATATACCACTGAGCTGCTAGAGTTAGCACTAGTGAAAACATTGGGTGTCTGATCCAGCACAATGAAAATCTCAAGGCCTTTACTACTCCTGTCCTATAGCTGCAGTCTGCACAGAGATTAGGCCCTGTCTCAGGTCAATGTTACCCAAACATATTCCTGAAGGCCTATACATAGCATGCCATATTTTTAATCTCTCTCTCTCCCTGCTGACATGGCAACTGATTCAACTGGCCAGCTAATGACCTTGATTAGCTGAAGGGCAGGGAGGGCAGGTGTATTAGAGAGAGGGCAGAGGTAGAATGAGCAGAGCTGGAATGAGAGGTATTGTTTCGTGACTGCGTTCAGTGTCGTTCACAATATCTGCAAAAACCGGAATGTATTCAGACTGTCACTTTGGCTGTAATCATCAGATTCCATACCATGTGACTATTTCAAACCAGAGAGTACAATTAGAGCAGCAGGTATAGTTTAACCTGTGAAGTCTGCATCTTACCGGAAAAAAAAAAAAAGTTGTTGTTTTAAAAACACATCTATAATAAATTATCGATCCTTCTTTCTTCATCCTCATCTAAAGTTTTGTTTTGCAAAGGAAAACTCCATGTTTAATATATGTGTTGTGTTGTGTTGTGTTGTGCTGTGTTGTGTTGTGTTGTGTGGATGTTAATTTGACCCATTTAAAAATGTATGCAAATTTAACAATGCTGAAAATCCGGACAGTGGAAAAGCCCAAACAGGTCAAACCACATACGTCTCTCGCAGTCAAATTCTATCCACCTGTGATGTGGAATTTGAATACCTGTTTTTCTATTAGTCCCCTCAGGATGCAGATGCCCTTCTAAAAATGACAGCTTGTTCATTCAAAAAAAAAAAGAAAAGTGTGTTCTTTGGAATTTGATTCTGACACCATGGCATGAGTATATTGCACATTGTTGCAACATTAAAAAAAAAAATGCTGCAGTTTTATGGTCTTGTTTCAATTTGGGTAGAGAGGATGGCAATATACAGGAATGGCACACACACACACACACACACACACACCGTGTACTTTATTTGTCTTTATCATTCAAGTCATCCACCTCCTCTGTCATGAACACATAAAGAAGAAATATGATCATTTTTAACCTCTTGTTCATGAATCATGACTCATTTCACCAGCATCTCTTCTCCAGATGCCATGTTTTGTCAGTGCAAATACATGAGAAGAAACTCGTACACACACACACACACACACGCACACACACTCCAACAACAACAACATCAAAAGCATGTTGCGTCTCTGTATACAAATCCATTTCTCTCTCAGTATAACAGAACAATATTCTTAATTCGAAAATAAAATAAAAAAAAAAAAGAAATGACCCCACGACTGCTCTTCCAGTCTTTATGTTTGACTGTATTTTCAACAAAAGGAGCAACCAGGTCACGATAATCTCATTAAACATGCCAGCGTGCTCTCGTCTCCAGAGAGAAACTGTGCCTTCTTAAGACTGCATGTAGAAGTCCTTGGAGTTGGAGACAGTTTGGGGTGTGGGGGGTAGGCTGGGATGGGGGTGTAGGGGTTGGGTAGGGGTTTGGCGGGGGGGGGGGGGGGGGGGGGGGGGTTGGTTTGGATAAAGGGCTTGTCCATTTTCTTCATTTCATCCTCTAAACTTCAAATGTAGAACAAGAAAAAAAAAAGACTGGATCCGACTTCAAAGTTGGGGCATACGCTCCAGGTCCCTGCTGGATTTCTCTATTGCACAGATTTAACTGGATTGGTGTATCAAAGTCAAACCAAAGGACCTCAGGTCTTTTACTAAAGAGCGTGTTTCAACAGCTGCTGGATGAGCACAGCAATGGGATTGATTTGCCATGGGAGAAACTGCACCCGACAGTCACACGCAGCTATCGGTTTCATCTCGGTTTCACCTCATCCTTTCTTATGTTTTCCTTTTCTCTCACGTACACATCGCCTTATACGTGTCTGATACCTCACTGATTCGCCACATATTACTATTGCTGTTTTATTACCTTGCAATTATATAATAACAAGTTTGCAACGTCACACAAAAAAGGTGCTGCATTTGAATGCTGCAGTTGCTGCTGCTGATTATTCTTATTCTAATTCTTATTCTTATTCTTCTTATCGTTCTTGTTGTTGTTGTTGTTGTTTTGTTATTATTGTTGTTGGCATTATTATTATTATTATTATTATTATTACTATTATTATTTATAGTATTAGTGGTAGTAACAACGACGACAACAACAACCACAACAACAATGATCTTATTATCATCATCTTCATCTTCATCATCATTGCCATCATCATCTTTGGTAATGAGGAAACTATCGTAGAGAAATGTGAGAAAGTACAGGAAGACCCAGAGGAAGTCAGAACAGCCCGGCTCTGTCAGAGGACCGGTGAAAAGACCAGGCTGTTTGGAAAATGTGTTTCAGATTTGCACTTGGCACAGGCTCCAGCGTGAGCCAAGTCAGCAGATCCAGCAGCAAATAAAACCCTGTGTGTTTCTGTGCCAGCAGGAAGCTGAGCTGAACTTTACAGCCATCCCAGAGTCTATATTTGACCACACGGCTCTGAGGGAGGTGATCCCGGGAATTTTCTTTAAAAACAAACATGAGCGATCCCAGTTAAAATGTGCCATCATCAACAGAGATGACTCTCTCTCTCTCTCTCTCTCTCTCTCTCTCTCTCTTTCTTTCTCTTTTTCTTACACAAACACACATGCGCACGCACACACACACACAGAAGCTTTTAAAGGATTCAGATCTCTTAGAAAAAACAACTGCACTCAGTTGTTCCTGTGTAAAACACATTTTGAAACATTCAGCAATATACCATTCACTGCGTACTCACAGAGTGTACTCTTACCCTGCATTATATTCAGAGAGACCTCAAAAAAAGCCAGTATATTTGTTTTCTTTTCTTTTCTTTTCTTTTCTTTTCAAGTAAACACAGGTGGTTCCAGCTTCACTTAAACACAGTTTCCCATGAAATGGTTCTCATTGGTTTTTATGAAGCAAGGTTTTCGGCCCTCTGAGATTTTAATCACAGACTCCGTAATTGGAATAAAATAAATTTAAAATACAATAAATTGAAACCAACCGGCCAACTAAAAGCCTTTAGTAACTGTTGGGTCGGTAACTGTTTCCATCAGGTCGATAAATGTAAGATAGAGATTTTTTTTGCTAAAGGATATCACTCAGAAGGAGTACATTACAAGGGTCCAGAAGGTTCTGGTGCAAAAAAAAAAGAAAAGGGACTTTACGCTTAGAGGCCTAAAGCTAACATGAAGTATCATATCAGTTAACATGAACAATGTTAATTTCCTAATGTACAAACAAAGTATTTAGGACTTCCTTACTTACCTCCTCTTACTTAAACCATCAGCACATTAGCAAATGTTTAGTACAGGCCTTGTTCGTGTCTTTTACAAATGCCTTGGCAAAGTGAGGCATCAGTCAGCAACACAGGCACCCGGCTGACTGGACACAAGACTGAGTACAATTCACTGGGAGTGAACAGCAGAAATCTCAATATTATATTATATTATATTATATTATATTGTATTATATTATATTATATTATATTATATTATTACTGTCTGATATCACTTGTTAGTTTTTAGTTTTAAAAGAATAAATTAGCATACCAATCTTGGCCTCTTGTGAACCGTTGTTGGCCTACACTGTTTTTCTCACTGTGGCTGTTTTTCCTGAGAGATGTGAGATGACATCTGATTCACAGATTAGTGAGTTAACTTTTGGACTCAGCTCAGACTTATTTGTATTGCAAAAGTGTCTCACATTTTAAGTGGGTCTATCATTATGACGCTTAATCTACTCCAGAGCAGCTTCAATTGCACTTAATT
Source organism: Chanos chanos (assembly GCF_902362185.1). Taxonomy (NCBI): domain Eukaryota; kingdom Metazoa; phylum Chordata; class Actinopteri; order Gonorynchiformes; family Chanidae; genus Chanos; species Chanos chanos. The sequence goes on along the minus strand of NC_044502.1, from coordinate 3,958,405 downwards.
TCTCATACAAAAATGCTAAAACCCAATCAAAAGTCTAATGTGACATCACTTTTTGAAAATCCCTATAGAACATACGATAACTGTTGCCTGTTTCAAGAGATAGGCAAACTCCGTTAGGTTTGTCCAATCAGTCTCTGTGCAAAACATCGAGATTATCATAGAGCACAATATTTCCTCAAGGGTCTTGGGCCTTATGTTGAATTTTGGGATTTGAATTTACGGATTCCCATACAGAAAAAAAATGTATTGAAATATATTTTAAAGTGTCCAAAATACACGTGGAATATATTATAAATACACTTTAATATATTTGCATTGTTGTTCACAAATATTCGTAATTTCGAAATATATTTTGAAACATAACAAAATATATGATGTTAAGTGTGAAATACATTCAAATATATTCAGATTTATGACATGAAATGCAGAATATATTGCAAAATACATGTGATCATGAAATTTTAGCTGAGTGTAACTGACGAAAGACCTTCCTCAGCTGTACATGTTTCAGCCTCAGAAGCACCTTGCTTATACAGCTAAAGAAGGGCCGAAATGCTCTGTTTTTGAGCAGTTTAGAAATTACCCCTACCTCCTCTTTCCCTACACAACAATAACAGATTTTGCTAGTTGTATACTATATTACATACTGCTATACTATATACTGTATATTTACATTTAAATGACTGCAATGTCAAATGACAAATTACATTCGCTTCCCTAGAACATCAGGCTGCATTAAAACAGCACTTAGTTCAATTATTACATTTACTGATATGTTTTGATGTCCATCTTTCTGAAAAGCAAGCAGCTATAAAGAAATACCCCCAGGCCTCAAAAGGACAGCTGGGAACAGCCATCAACTCAAAGCTGGCTGAGCATAGATTTAAAATGAAGTGAAGATGAATGAGAATGAATGAGGATACAAATTAATATTAAATTGAAAAATTGTGTTGTTGGTTTGTGAAAATATTGGAAGAACTAAATCAGATTTATATTTCAAAATGTATTTAACCAAAAACAATTATGTCTACGTCAAAATATATGCACATATACATTTAAGCCCAAAATTATTCATACCCATGCCAAATTTAGATTTATAGTGAATTTCTATTCAACCAATAGGTTTCATCTGGATGGAAATGACATAATCAAGTGGCAAAAGAAATTGTGTCAGAGATGTCTATGATAAATTTGAACTATTTCTATTTTTCTTATATTTTTACTAAACATACCGTGCCCAAAATTATTCATAACCCTTAAAATTATCGCAAATTCTAGAGAAAATGCAAGCTCCTATACCATTCCAAATGGTCCAAATGGTCCTGGTAATTTCTACCATGTTCCAGAGCATTCTAATCAACTATAAATTGAGAACAGCTCATGCAGTAGTTCTCTAGTCAGCCGCTAGTCAATGGCAAGTCAGGGCTTAAAACCAAAGATCTTAGTATTTTTAATACATAGCAACTAGGGTGGCACAGCGGGTAGTCCTGTTGCCTCACAGCAAGAAGGTCCTGGGTCTGATTCCCGGCCAGGGTCCTTTCTGTGTGGAGTGTGCATGTTATATCCTGCATGGGTTTCCTCCCATAGTCCAAAAGACATGCAGGTTAGGCAAACTGGAGATGCTAAGTGTGAGTGTTTGTGCTGTGACTCACAAAAACACATTTCCTGTATGATCAGTGAATATACTGCATTTAACTGTATTTCCATACAGAAGGATGTGTTGATCATTAAAGAAATGAGAGATTAAAGAAATGGAAAGTACACAGCTAAATCAACCAAACTGGTTTCCTTGACAGTCAAGATAAGAGGGCACCTACTGTATTTTCTTGTAGGAGGAAAACCAAAATGTATACCTTAACACTGACGAAATGACTCCAAAAACTGCTATAAAACACAAAACGCGCTATAAAGCCAACATTTTGAATGTGAACGTTTCAGTCACTCATATGTTGAATAAACAGTGAAGCGGAGATGTCCTGTGACAGTTTTCATTTAATCTAGACATGAAAACTGAAACTTCAGCTTGGAAAGAGGTAAAAAAAAAAAAATCTCCATTTCAATACACCGGATTAACACTGCATTAATCTTTAATTTGTTCTCTGCAAATCTGGACTACTTCAGCCGATAGTGCCTAGAGCATATACCACCAAGAATTCCAGGGCAATATGAAATTGCATTTCTGGTTTTCCCACATTTGTACCATTCCTCTCAGGCAGCTTGAGGCAGGAAACAGGACTATATAAAGGCCCTCACTTCTCGTTTCTCATCAGGCAAGTCACAGCTGACAACAACAGACAACGCATAGCCAACAACAGCAGAGAACACAACAGCCGACAACATGAAGACCCTTCTGATTGCTCTGGCCCTGGTGCTCCTGGTCAGCACTTCTGGTGAGTGGGAAACTCTTGGTTTTCATAACAACAACAACACAATATGTATGGATAATACTGGGAAGTAAAATGAATATAAAATGCAAGAAAAATTATTAAAATAAAGGCACATATATACTAGGGGCAAGTGGACATATTTAGACAAGTATTTAAGTCTTGAGTTTCTTAAAATTTTGGCATCTATTAGTCTGAAGTTCTGAATGTACTATTAGGCGCTTTCAAACCGAACAGTTCTAGGGTCTCATTCGAGAGGAACTACCCTCTGGGGAGTTCCCCCTAGAAGTACTTACGTTCTAGGGCTTTTTTTATGTTTGCTTTCGCACCGCCAGTAGGAACGCTGAAGTGACGTAAAACCGACCAACGGTGGTATAGCAACGTCACGCTAAGAGCTATTGTTTACACGGCTAACCAGGGTTGCTGCACATTTTAAGTACAAATCTAATGACTTTTAAGACCTTTTAAATAATTCTAAAAGGAAAAAATTACCATTACTGCGGCAAAAGAAATCGACAAACTAGACTACAGTATACACAGCTACTGAGTTTTATTGAGTTTGAATGACAGAAATATTCAGTGCACATTAGATAACGTAACTGCCTTCTTAAAAATAAAATTGTATGGCGATAGACCCAGTTCAATGAAAAAAATGTGCCCCTGCATTTACAACCGCAATAGCAGTGAATGACTCGATGGGCACAGTACTTTTTGGGTTCTAGCATAGCGCTTGTGCCTGACGCTCGCTCGCAGCGTCGTGTTTTTGTTTTTTCCTTTTCCCCTGTCGCAGCCATCAAATCGTAATCTGGATGAACACGTTATTCTTCTAGGTTAAAATGCGGATCACAGCCACACAAGCAGACACACACGTACCTACCGAAGCGGAGTGTAGCTACCTCTTTAACGTACAAACAAATAGGTATTGGACGTTGCGAAATCATTGTTGTGGGATATAAAATATCGGTAAAATAAAACATAAAAACATGCATCCCCTCATACAATCCCAGACATTTTAAGACATTTTTAGACCAGAACATCAAAAACTAAATTTAAGACGTTTTAAGACTTTACCGTATACCTACGTCACCCAAGGTTCCTATTGTGCTGTGAAAGTACCTACCCTGAAGTAGGAGCTTAAAAAAAGCCCCTCAAACGGCGTTCTAAGATATAATATCGTTCTAAGTTCCTGCGGTGCGAAAGCGCCTATTGAAGTGTGCAGCTAGTTATTATTAGAATGAGAATGATCTTCACTGATAGTCAAAACTAGTCTCTGACGATGTCACGGACAATGCTTACATATAATCTTTTTTTTCCCCACAGTGCACAGCCTCCAGTGCTACACCTGCCAGGATGGTAACTGCAAGGTCGCTACAACCTGCCCAGCATCAAGCCGCTTCTGCAAAACCGATCATTCAGGTAAGAGACTGAAACTGACTTCTTTCAATGTAGTCCTGACCATTTCACATTTACCTGTGGCATGCGCCTGTGAAAACATTCTCCAGATAATCTGCTCTTTATACTATATTAAGATCCTGCACATGCCTCTAACAATAATGATCAAGTATAAACACATACGCTTTGATTTTAAACGGTTCTGTTGAAGTAGCTTTCGTATGTTCGGCTTTCCGTGGTTCACGCGGAGCATGTGAGTGATCAGTCGACCAGAACATTGCTGAAACATTTATCTATTATCGAAATGTCTTTTTTTCCAGCTCCTACTCTGTCTCGTACCTGCGCTGACACCTGCACCAGTGCCCATAACGTCCACTGCTGCTCCACTGACCTCTGCGGCTGAACTCCACCAATCAGAACTCAAGTCAGGACTCAAGTCCTCTACTGACCTGCTCAGGATGACATCATTTAAAACCACAGTGTGTAATTATTGAGTTCTGTGAGATGTTCAAAGGTTTGAAAAAATAAAACTTTCTTCAAAGCTATGACTCGTTGGTAATTATTTATGACTTACTGCTGTCAGTATAGTGGTTGGTGCAACGGGTGACCTATTAGGTGTTCTGTCCATGTTTGTTCCCTTGCAGGGAGGTAAAGTGGATGTAAAAGTTCTCACAGTACAGGCATCCTTCACAGGCATGATGTAATGGGTGGGACTCAGGTCTGCCAAAACTAACCAAAATCTGAAGGAAATACAAAGAGTCTATTTTTTTCCCCTAAAGACACTCTGCGATCTAAACATAAACGCCAGGTCTATAAAATAAGAGGAAGTGGCAGCAATAACAAGTACATTAATTGTGAATGCAGATTATCGTAACTTAACAAACTACGACAGAACATTTTCTTTAGTTAGAGTACTGCCCCTAAAAAGCTTATCGGCTTTCAAAGCCTAATTACTTGTAGGAACAAACATTGGATTGCTTTAAAAAGTTCCCCAAGAGCATAGACTAAGCTGAAGGTTGTTTTTTTTTCTATTAAGTGGGCTTTGTTCTGTCTCTGTACACTATGAATTTCAGCAGCATCCAAAATTAGTCTCTGACAATATCACTGACATAAACATCATGACAAAAACATCACGCTTGACACACTAGTATTCACTGAATATATTTGGTATTTTACTGTTCATTTTGCAATGTAATCTAAGCACAACACAGTTTGTTTGCTGGCATTTGGCGACCTACCATTGTTTTATCATTATGACTTAACGTTCACATTCTATAGAAACATAAAAGCTAATGCGTATTGATATTAGCAATACTACAAATACTCAATTAACCTTATTTTGATATTCAAGGATGGGAAAAGAAGTGGACACACTAAGAACTTACAGTAAATGAATATCCAGGCCTTTTAATTAAAACAATCACTTTGCTTAATAGGAAATATAGTTAAGTAGAAGAAAATGTAGAACAACACTCTCAACAAATTTTTCCTTTTCGTGTGTTTGAGGCTCATGGCAGGAATGACTAGAGCAGGAGATAGTGAAATGACTGAGATTCCAGGACTAGAGAAGACTTAGATGAGTGGAGAGTAAGACACACCTGTGCGTGGTTATGCAAAAAACAATCTGAATCGAAGGTCACGAGTTTGCGGTATCCGGGGCACGAGGTTGTCGCCTCCAAAAAAGAGGTGAAGGGTAGAGAAAGAGGATTCTCTAGTATTTTCCACTAGTAATTTCATAGTGTGAATTTTATGATGGAAAAAAAAGTGAACGAGTTACACAGTACATCTGACTGCTGGACGACATTTCGCCAGCGCTAACGTTGGAGATGTGTTTTTGAACCCGAAATGTTTGGTGCCAGCTCCATGGCTGAAGAAGCTCTGTAAGAGAATAATGACTGTCGTATCCATAGTAACATCCAGGTTAAATAGGACATCTCCAAAGACATCTCCAAAATGAGACATTTATGAGAGTTAACGACTGAGAGGATTTTTTCATCAACACAATCAGTAACATGCACTTTGAGTGAGTTAGGGTTGTGGACAGGCTTCTAAACCAGTACTTACACCAGATTCACACACTCGTAAACGAAAGCCATAGAAACCCCCTTCATGATTCAAATGAGTGTTTTGCTTATAACTGCAATAGCCAGGTTTGGCAGTTTTATAAAAAAAAAACAGGAAACTTGTCAGGTTTCTGTCAGACTTAAGTTACTGAGACTTATCTAGTTCATCTTCAATCCCTGCTTTTGACATCAGGTATCGTATTAGAAGGTAGTTAAGTTTACAATCAAACATGCCCTTTTCTTTTTCTTTGCAGTTTACACTAAACTAATGGTTAGAAAACAGATGTAACAAGACTCAGGATTTTTCATTTTTATGAGTTGGGAAACAGGCACAGACTCAGTCAAAAACTGTAAAGCTCAGCTGGCACAGGGCTGGCTAAACTTTTTGTATACTGCCTGAACTTGACTCTGGTTAGTTAATGATTAGGTTTATTAAGACCGTGTCAGATTCCTAGGTAGGGTTACAAACTCCAAGCCTATCTTAGAAAATGTGCCAATTACCATTAAAATCTATATTGTTTTCTTTGCACCATTCAACATCCAACAATTTAGTAATGTCACATTTTCATTACTGTATCGAACAGAGACAGGACAGAAGCATCTTTTTGGGCCTTTGTACAAGTGCCTACGGTTTAAATTCTCAGCTGATTACACAGCCAGTGTGGGCCTATCTATGGTCCATTCCACAGCCCCAAGCTGCTAAGGTTCTCTCAGAGAAATGATAGGAATGATGGAAATGCTGCACAACTAGAAGTAGTCTGAAAGTTCAAAATAGTACCTTCATAGAAGTGACGATACTTATATTCTATTTATGTAAGTGACTTCTAGTCAATGGCAAGAAAGACTATGTTTATTTATTGTTTAATCTGATTTTCTTCTCTCGGAGATGATTATTTTGCACGTCGTGACTTGTATGGCGAATGAACCACGCTAGCTTTAAGGAAAGTGCTCTCTCTAATCTTGTCGTATGAAAGGATTAAAGAACTGTTTGCGCGATCACAGATTAATGTTTGTCGTTGTTAGGCTGCATTTCTATTTGGTCCACCAAAGTTTCTGTGGTATTTTGCGTTTGGTTACCCTAATTACATCATGAAAGGTCAGATTGTGGACAAGCCAGTTTTCAGAGGTGACATACCAGTGCATAAGTAGGTTTATAGAAAAATGTACTCTCTGGGTACAGAATGTTACGTTTCTGTCCAGAAATAGCAAAAACTCAGTTCTCTTAGTTTCCTCATATAGCGACAAGACAGCTATTGATTCCGTATATCTAAGCAAACTACAACACAAGCTGCCCTAACTGAATATACTTACGATGCATTACTCAAACTGACATTTGTTTATTCCAGCTCCCTGAATATGAGGTACTAGTGTGTCCTTATCCATGGGCATTTATGTTTAATTTAAATATAAGTTATTATGTTTTTATTATTATATATTATATTTCTATTCTTAGCTTATTCTGTCTGTTGTCGTTTGTTAAGTTAACTCAGCAAACCATCTGTTTAGCAGTGTCCCAATGGAAGTTGATTTATACAAGATAACTGCAACAAAAAAGGTTACCTTTTCATATTAAACTAAACCAGGGAAGCATCTGAGACTGAACTGCTAAAGTAGCATGATTAACTCGTTTTCCTGACCTCAAAGTCAAGGAAACCCGCTGAGAATGAACTGCATTCAGTATATGAGGAAACAGATAGGATCAGAAACCATATTCCTGTCAGAACCTTATGTAACCACTGATCTCAAAACGGTATTGGCCACATTTATGGCTGCCTGGTATGGAGAAAACACTCAAACCGTACCAATATGTGCTTGCGTGCACTTCTTCACTTGAAAACAACTTTGAAACTCCCTGAGTATTTAGGCTGTCATGTCATTAAAATCCATACATGCAAATATCAAAACTAGTTTGTTCACATGCTATGTTTGGTCTAATTTCAGAGGGTAATTCAGTTGCATTTCTGCCATTCTTCTGAGAGGAGTGTAACCTGCTTGAGGCAGGAAACAGGAGTATATAATGGTCTTCACCTCTTGTTTCTCATCAGACAACACACAGCCGACAACATGAGGACCCTTCTGATTGCTCTGGCCCTGGTGCTCCTGGTCAGCACTACTGGTGAGTGGAAACATTAATGATGTATGGGATGTTTTTATTCAAGATTAATTTGAAAGCATTTAAACTAAATGTCAAAATTCACTTGAAGGTTAGTCTTTAAATATGACAATTATGATACAGTATTTAAATGGAAGATGGGAAAGCAAATTTTTAACATTTATCATTATATGCTGGAACCTTTTAGGATGTTTAATAAATGCAAGAGGGAGAGAAAGAGAGACTGAGAGAGACAGAGGGGGAAAGGACGGAGAGACAGAAACAATTTCTAAAGAAAATGAAAAAATTTAATGTCACAACTTTGACGAAATCTTTGAAATTCATGATGTTACTATTGTAACATTATGATGCTGTTATGATAATCAGGTGTCTATTATTAACTGTTTAACAGTGAATGGCCTCAAATGCTTGACCTGCGAAGGTGACAACTGCAAGCACCAAACTGTATGCCCAGCATCAAGCCACTTCTGCAAAACCGATACTTCAAGTAAGTGTCTAGAATGAATGTTTTTCAGTGTAGAAATGATCATTCCACAACATGTCTAGAATATGCAAATCTGTGGTCGTGACATAAATTTGATGAAAAGCACTCTTATTTTATGTTCAAATGCCATATTAACTATATATGGTGGGTTTTGCCTCAGTTATTGTATACCTTTACTTAATTTACCTTTACTAAATATTTAATGGTATATCAGCTTTTTTTTCTTTCTTTTTTTTTTCTTTTGCATGAATGTTAGAAAAGCATCAATTTATGATTGTACTGTAATGATGCACTATGACACAAAACAGAGACTTTCCTCAAAGAGCCAAGCTGGGTAAACCATATAGATTATGATAGTTTCCTTGCTTTTGCATTATGCCACTTATCCTCTAGCTGCATTACCTCACCAGTAAGAAGAATTGTCACTATTTTTAGACATTCTGCCAGCTATATGTCAGCACTGCAGCTCATACTGATAGTAGTGTTAACATGATCTAGCTGCCAAAGTTTGCTTGTTAAAAATAATCTTCGTTAATGTTACTTAGCTGCAAAAGCTTGCTGTTAAAGTTTTCTGCAAAAAAAACTCCAAGCATGATTCAACATATTTAGCTTATTCGCTAGCCTACATTAGCTTATCACCTCAGAGAATTGGATGATAGTTTTACTGATAGGAAGAGCCAGGTAAAGGGGCATTGATGGAGATGGCTGTCATGAAACTGCTGCTCTGCTATGCGACCACCCAGAAAACATCTTCCATAAAACACAATCCTCAATTTACATCAGATTATAACCTGTACACTTATTAAAATTGCTTAAACAACTGACTGTCAGGTCAAATAACAGTAAAAACAGAACAGCCTGTGATGTACCATAACGTGATATCCCCAAGTCCCCCTCGGTTAACACAGGCGGCAAGAATGTAACATTTCTACTGTCATCGTGTCTTTTGCAGCTCAACCTGCCTCTCGTACCTGCGCTGATGCCTGTGTGCCCTCAGATACTGTCCAGTGCTGCAGCACAGACTACTGTAGTTAATCACTCTCACCCTTACTTCTCTCCACGTTTGATCCTCATGATCACCGAATCGATAACAATGAAGAATTTGCATGTAATGATGGATAAATCTCCCTGAATGAAAAGTGATGGAATAAAATTCATATTCAATTCAAATATGCCTCTCCCTGTGTTTTATCAATACTCGTACTGCTTCAGTCATGTTGCAGTCATATTTTTCATAAAAAATTGTGACAATAACATAATACCCAGGGCTTGAAAACAGAGTATCTCTTTTCTCACCATAATAAACATAACACTTAAGAAACGCTTGCTGCATCAGGTATTCAAGGTTTCGATCCCAACCTTGTCACATCTGCTAACTGGCTGCAAGTTGATGGTGATACAATTGGCCATATTCCTATGGATTGGTCCGAACAACTCTTCCCTTCTTGCAGAACCAGTGGTCATCTGTCGAATTGAATGCCTATGCAGCTGTAGATAGAGAATAGTCCTCTCCTCAAGGTGTAAGTCTTCTTGGCAATACTAAGGATGTGTGAGTGATATCCGAGATAAAAAAAACCCCATCACAAATCCATATGAAATTATTGTTCATGTAAACACCTACTTTCCAAAGCAATGGGTTTAAAAAGAAAGAAGGTGTCAACTGGAATGTTTCTACACACAATTTCTGCATATAACAGAAATTCAACATATTAAAAATTTAACGTAAGTGGCTGCTCCTGCCAGTAAGAGCACTGGTTTCTTTTCCTGTAAGATAGATGTGGTTTCCAGTTTGTGGCATATGACACAGTGTGTTCTGTCTCTTATCGAGAGATGGGGTGCATCATTTAGCACACATCTATGCACAGTTTCGGATGGACAATAGGACGCAACCTATTATCACGGAAAAGAGGGCCCATCCGCAGACATTTTTGTTCATTTCATCTCATATTCATAGGATTGTTATGTAGCTTTACTTAAGATGACATGTATGTATATATCAGTTGGTATTTTTGGCTTTTTTGTCTTCATTTTCTTCATCCCTTTAAGTTCATTATTGTCTTCTTTGCCCATAGTTACTTCCCTAAATTTTTCCATGATACATTTGATCACAGTACCATTGACTGGGGGGGGCTTCTGCTTCAGTTTTTCATCAGGACATCTGTTAATTTGAGGGCTGAACTTCCAGATGATTTTTTTTTCTCCGCTCATCTCACTTCCTTTTTTGTGTCTTGTTCCAATTGTGACTAAGATTTAATTTCCTGTTATGGACTCTGTGTAATGGGAAAATACAGAATGTCTCTCTATTGCACCCTAAACAGTGCCTCTATGTCTTCTATTTGGTCTCTTACACTGGTGCGGGAAAGCACCAAGCTTCGGCAGTTTGGCATTGTCAAAGTGTCTCACGCTGCGTGAAGCTTCTCTGCCAGTGAGGGTCCTCAGAAACCCACTCTCTGCTTGGAGCAGTTTAGGATTTCTGAGGGAACATTACAAAAGAAGACATGGCTTGGAATGTCTGCATTCCTAAAAATGGAAAATTCTTATATTTTGGTGATGTCAAGGAACTACGCAAATAACTCAGCTGAGACACAATTTAAAAAAAAAAACGTTAAAATACAGATGGTCGAAGTACATTTTCAAATGAAAACTGTCCATTATTTGAGATAATGTCAAAATTGATCTTACGTTTAAGACAAAAAGGAGGATATTTACCATAGTTTTTCAAATACTACTGAGGGCAGAAAAGGTTTAATATATTTGTTAAATGTGAAAAGACACTTTTCACGAACGTGTTGAGTGTTTACTGTCCTGAATCTGGGTTTTTTTTCAACATGATTTTTGCACTTTTTAACCATTGAGGCTTCTTAAAAAAATATGTGTGTCCTATTTTGAATTGGCTTCAAGGTCTCTTTGTCCATGACGCATCACCTTACATCTTCACAGTTTCACTCACTGAATCTGCAGTTGATCAGTTATGTTGTTTGGACAGTGTGACAACCTTATTTGATGAGTAACCTGACAGTTTTTTTTTTCCCCAGGAGAACATGAACACTTAAAAAAGGAAAATATAGCCACGTAGAGATGTCATCACATTAAGAGGAAGCTGTTTCTCCGGTCTAACAGCTGAAAGAAACCTCAGTAAATAATCCATTTTACTGCCTCAAGCTAAAAAAAATTCTGTGAAATAAATGTTTGAAATGCTGCAAAACCAGAAGCAATTTCATATGTGAATACTTACATTGTATGTATGAGTGTGACTCCCAGTCATCAGCAAAGAACATTTCCACAGCCAAAGAGAAATATATTTAAAACAACAACAAAAAACACTGTTGTTGTGAGACTCCCAATATTTATTATTCAATCTGCTGTTCTGTCCTGAAAATGAATATTTTGCATGTCATGGATGACACAGATATTTTGCATGTATGATATATACACCACGCTAAGATCTTAGTGTGGAGGTTTCTTGAAACTTAGCAATATTTAAAATATTTTATAATTGAGTGTCCTCATTACAGATTTGTTTTTGTTAGCATTGTGTGAGATTTCTATCTTGTCAAACAGGTTTCTGTGACATTTGCGAATGGGTTCTCTAATTGCACCATGTGACAACATGCACACAATCCAGTTTTCAGAGGCAACATAACAGTGGTTAAGCTGTGCATATAAAGTGCATAGTGTAAAAGGAATAATTAGATCTCAGTTTCTGTACACAGAACAATTATAAGGAAAATTGTTAACCCTCGATACCTTGAAATCACAGTGTGAGCTGTTTAAGGGAGCCTACTGTTAATTTAGTTAATGTAGCATACTGACTACACTTCTCCAGTAGAAATTAATTTATATGGGAACAAGAGCAATAAAATAATTTCTTCTTTGGATTACTTTCAGGTGAACCAAGAAGGTACTTAAAACTAAAAATCCAAAATTGGACCAAGGCATTTCATCTGACCTGGTAAACTTATTAGGTAGTGCTGCCCCAGTGGAAACCGATTCACATCAGAATATTAAGATAAAAACATTACCTTTTAACAATGTTATTAAAATACAGCAAGGAAGCTTTAAGACAATTAACAAATGTCCACGCTGTACTCTTTCAATATGACTTGTTTATTGTTTTTAGGATAAGAACACTTTGGTATCCAGCATAAAAAACGCAATGAGAGAGTGAAACAAGAGGAAGGGGTGTTAGTATGTTGTTTTTTTTTACATTTCACTTCGGACAGTTTTGAAGACCACACGTACATTTATGTTTCTACTACACCTACCACCATTTAGTGTGATAAACGCAGATACAGAGCAGTGATTTGATTCTACGGCTCTTCCAACATTCACACATTGAGTACTGTTTATATTCAGGTTGTTTAATACAAACAATAGCTAACAGTTTCTATGGTAGGATGCAATCATTTACACACCTCCAGCGCCACCTAGCAAACAATAGGATAACCTGCAGAGACTTAGTGACGAACATAACCCAAGCAAGGCAAATATAACACATAAATGTTGTACTTTTGATTAGGGCTGTCAAAGTTAACCCATAATTAACGCATGAACGCGTTTACTTTGACAGCTCTTGTATATATATAGTAAGGCTGTCAAAGTTAATGCGTTAAAAACGCGTTACTAACATGTTGACGCATTGACTTTGACAGCCCTGCTTTTGATATTAAACTGTGATTGTGACCTGTGACATGGTAATTTTGAGATGTAAGTTATAAACATGGGATGTTTAATTTATAATTTTAAGATCTAACTCTTGAATTATTAAGATGCAAACACCACATATTGAGTGAGAGCTCTAAGATGTTAAATCAGAACTGTAAGATATCGGATACAAACTTGCCCCCTTTTTTTACTGGTAGTCGCAAGCTGCCATAGGAAACAAACATGATCAGACATTCAAAATATTATTTAGGGAATGTACATAATCACGCACCTAAAAACTACGCTGATGATTTCACTCAATGTTAAATTGTCTCAAACTTCAGTTGACTGACTGATTGATTACTTAATCAATGAATTAATTTTTAAAGTCTTCTTTATTGTTCCTATTTGTACACAGACGAACACAAACACTTGTGTATGTCTTACAGGCACTCTTCTTCCCACTGACGGTCCAAAGCTTCTCAGTGTATTCAGGTTAACATATGTCCAACACACGTATGCAAATAAGAAACCAGTTTGTTGACCTGCAAAACATGATAGAGTGTCACTGGTCCTTCTACTTTGACTGCGTTTCTGCCATTCCACTATAAGGGGTCAAAAAAGCATCAGGCGGGAAACATGACTGCATAAAAGCCCTTACCACCCATTTCTCATTCAAAAACACAGTCGAAAACATCAGACAACACACAGCCGACAACATGAGGACCCTTGTGATTGCTCTGGCCCTGGTGCTCCTGGTCAGCACTTCTGGTGAGTGGAAATGTTAATTATGTGTGTGATATCTGTTTTTTGTTTTTTTAAGAGACTTTAACTACTACAAATAGCCTGCATTAAAGTTAAACTTTAAGTATTCAACATAAACATGAAAAGTGAATCTAAATAACTTATTTCTTAATATTGATGCTGTTTTGTTTTCCAATGCAGAATTTTAAAATGAGGAATGAATGTTGCCATTTAGCTTAAATAATATTAAATTTGCAATTGCAAATAGGTTTGTTGGTCACATACTTTAAAAAACAGTATTATTTAAAGAATAGTTAACAAACCCAGTCCTTTATAAATGAAACTGCTCTGAATAGACAGAGTCATACTGTCTTTGATGGTGCAACATCAGTCCCTGACCTTAGTGACAGAATATCATGGGTATGTTTCTGCTACATTAATGCTGTCAGAATATTTTGCCATTGTCATAATTATGGGTCTATTCTTGTTTTATTTTGAAATAACTCACAGTGAATGGCCTCAAATGCTTGACCTGCGAAGGTGACAACTGCAAGCACCAAACTGTATGCCCAGCATCAAGCCATTTCTGCAAAACCGATACTTCAAGTAAGCGACCGAAATGAACGTCATTCAATGTGATTATGATCATTCCACATAATGTCTAGAATGTGCAGATCAGCGGTAATAGCAAGAGTGTAATGAAAATATTTCTATGTCATTATGAGGTAACTTCTTACTCATTATGTGCAATATCAACTGCACGCTAGATTTTTGGCTCTGACCATTTGACTTTGACCATTTTAAGCCATCATTTACTGTAAATTATTTATGGAAAGAAGATTTCATTCGAGTAATACAACATTTAAATCAAGCTATGTCAACACCAAGGCAATTATTAGCACGTACATGGGAATAAAAAATTTAAAATTAGTATTATTGATCACATAAACTCAAAACAAAGGCATGTCCAATAGAATTAAAGTTCACCGAATCAAATACAATATGATATTTTCCCTCATTTTGCATAAATTCACTGTTGCATAGTTCCCTCAAGTATAGAACACAGACACAAAAGTTTGATCAAAAACTGTGAGATCATTCTTATCCAAATCTCTCCACACGCAGGCTCTGTGGTTTAGCATATCATGCACTAAGTTGATCAGCGAGGCTGTATCATTTCTATTGTCAACATGTCTTTTGCAGCTCAACCTCCCTCTCATACCTGCGCTGATGCCTGTGTGCCCTCGGATACTGTCCAGTGCTGCAGCACAGACTACTGCAGTTAATCACTCTCTCCACGTTTGATCATCTCCTCTGAATTGTTACCAATGGAGATGTTGCCTGCAACAGTCAATGGGAGTGACTTTGCCTCTCTCTCTAAATAAAGTGAGATATATGTTTAAAAAAACAATGCTGCTTTTAATTGAAATGCACTTGTTTCATCACAACTATAAGACATTATCACGGAGCTTCTTTACATAGCAGGGAAATAAGAAAGCCACCAGCAGATGTTGGTAGGAGTGTATGCTCCTACTTTAAGAGCTTGTCAGCAGATGAACAAAGAAGATATGAGCAAAAATGAAACATTATGGTACATTATTCCTTGCCAGACCACACTACCAAAGAGGTCTCCCAGTGCCTCATAAATAAAGATGTTTTTTTTGTTTGTTTCTATAAATCAGATTCCATAAACCAACTGTAACTAGCTAGATTGATGCATTTTATGCCAATTGTGATCACAATCACCATTCATGTTTGCAATTTTTCTTGTTTGTTTTTAATTTTTTTAATTTAATGTTTAAACCTGCTTCACACTTTGCTCATATTTTAGCTTCTTGAGCTAACAGTCTAGCATCAGTGGGATAACATTGTATGAAACACTAGCCTCCAGGATTTCCCCTGGTCCACTAATGTTTTGGTGTTAATGCACTGACTTAAGAAAACAGTTGAGAGATGCGTGAACTTAACACTTTAATGCTGCGTGTTTCCAGGCCTACAGGCATAAAGGGGCTTTGGGGTAAATATGTCAGACATTCACAAACAATTCTCCAATGTCAAGGTTTAACACTTCCAATATTGTAAAATGACATAGGTTATGAAGTTTTTTTAGTAAGGCTTTTACATGTTGGAAAGATTCCACTGGTCTTCTCCTCTCATTAAATACCAAGTGTTTACAATATTTTACATCAGGGACTCTTCACTCCACATAAAAAGTCTGAGTGCTCATGTCAGTAAGGTCATTTGTTAATTGGTACTCACAAAGAATAACACCTCAAGGATGCAAAAGGTTGAATGTTATTCATAATTCTGGGGTCTTGTCATTTTTTATCCTCCTCAGATGACTGGTCTTTGCTTCAACAGAGAAAACATTTGTCCTTAGAATCAAGTGTTTTCTCTGAATTGCTAACATGTATTTGAGTACTGAAAAAAAAAATTCAAGGTCAGCACAACTGTTTTTGCTCTTTGTTTTAACTCTATGTATAGTTTAGGATTACTAATAAACATTATATGTATATAATACATACGTACATATAGGATTACTATACATTATACATACCATGACTCTGTGTAGTAAAATCAGTTTGGAATTAACACATGTATAATCTTAATGTTGCAGAAATGTCCCATGGCTAGGCCAATTACAAAAAATTTCATGCTGTCTGGGCCAATGAGAGCCTTAATACAGCTCCACTAACTGCTCAAAGCTGTTCAGTTTTCTAATGGAATGGTTCAAAAGAGAAAAGTAGATTGGAAGGTCCACATTCCAAAAAACTGGAACAATTCTATATTTAGCTGAAACAGAAATGCTGTACTGTGATTTCAAACAAACATATTCATAGTCTTGGAAATTAAAAAAAATGGTAATCACAATAAATGAAAAAAAAAAAAAGCCAAAGTCTCCTTTTCAAAATCAAATTTTCTTTTATTATATAACAATAGTTGTGAAAACTTGTTCACATATGTTTATTGCTGAGAGAGAGAGAGAAAAAAAAGCATTTTAAAATGTGGAATTTGTGGAATGAGGAAGTCTGGATTCATTTTTTTAAACTTAACCTTTCAAGTATGAGGTGCTGGGAAATTGGGGCTCCAGTCATCAGCGAAGTGTATCATCCAGACCAGGAACGAAATAGGCCGGGGAATCATGCAAGCCACATTAAGGTGTGGAAAGAGTGAAAGACAGAGCTGGAGCTTGTTCTCCTCATAACAGACTGATAACAAAATTGACACTAATCAGTACATCTGAAAGAAGCAGCATTCTATCCCTTTGAACCAGCTAAGGGAGCGTCCATAAACTATGATGACTGTAGCCTCTCCTGCGGTTCCTCAATCATCCAAGTTGTTATTTCATTATCACATCATTAGTGATGTTCCCTTAACTCACTGGTCATTCTGATGTCTTTTACTATTGATTGTTGCTGTGCGTAAATGTTGTGTGCTCTGGGGCTAAAGCTATTAGTATTTAAAGGCACTGTGCAAACAGTAAGGGTGGGAGTAAACAAACAGTTGTTTAACTACAGGCTGTGTGTCGTGAGCCAGCGTTACAGCTTAAGGTTTTGTCTTTATGTTTTTGTTAATTCATTTTGATTGATTTATTGATTGACTGATTGGTCGACTGGTCAACGGATTGACTGGTTGTGTACCGCATTGTGTAAATCTGCCGGCATTCATTATTTCACACTGTTTTGGTAGCACTGTAAATGAAAAAAATACATTGCCACACAGTGGTTGTGCCATCATTTGAAGGGCATGGAAGCAGCAACAATCCATACTTTCTCATCACAAATTTCCCTCTGCAGTGAAGTATTTGTAATGATGTGATGGGTGATCCTGTCTGTAGCAGGAACATATCCACTATCCCCTAATAACTCACTATTCATTCTCCCAACGACTGTTTGTTTGTGTATTTAGAGACGCATAAAAAGGACTATTAATTCTTTGAAACCACAGATTGCCAGACTGAGTAGTTTCTGTCAGGCACCAACAGAACAGCAAACAAAAAATGCCACAGGCAAAGACTTCCCTGACAGATTTAGGCTAGGTGAAAGAAATTACAAGAGATACAGACTAATAGCCCATTTTCCACAACCTCACACAGACACATACACACACACACACACACACACACACAGAGTTAGAGCAATAGTGCAGTATATGACACAAAAGTATTTTAGATCATTACTGATGACATCTATTCATTTTAGGGTTATCTTTTGAAAATCATGCCATGTGACTGACTTTGTAGGCAGTGCGAGATAGGCTGTAGAACTTTGTCATGTAAGGGCAGGATTTTCCTTGATAGACTTTCTTTCCTTCATAAAAACTTCGTGAGGAAAGGCTGCTGGCATACATTTAATGTGAAAGTCTTTTCATACAATTTCTGAGAAAAATACAGACTTTCACAAAATATGGAAAAACTTAATATGTCTTAAAACAAGAAATGATTGAACCAAATCCCTCTTTGAAGTTTTGAATTTGTCTAAGTGAGAAATCTACTTCAACCGAACAACAAAGAGGAAGTAAACAGTGTTTCGAGATTCCACTGATTTTCTTTCGATTCATTTTCAAACTTTTAGTCAAGTTGTCCTTTTTACTCATTGAATCTTGATTGATCGGTTTTGACGTCTGCACAGTTTGAATTGATGAATAACCTGACAAGCAGCTTCCTTTCAGATTTTTTTTTTTTTTTTTAAATTGTGTTTAAATGTTTCATAGCAGCGTGAAGATGTTCGCGTTAATATCGCGTTAGCATAAAACAAAAACAAAAGCAGCTGACTGCCCAAGTCTAACCAGATTAAGTTTTTCCAGCAAACAGATCCATTAACTGCCTTAAGCTACTCAGGTTCTCTGAAAGGAACTACAGAAATGTTGTAAAACCAGAGGTAATTTGAAATGAGTGTATTTATATCCTCATTACATTTAAATCAGTGACACTGGAAAAGAATACTTGCCTAGCTCCACATTTGATCTAATTCATTAGCTTATTAAAGTGTAAAAAATGAAAGGTGTGTTAAAGAAGGGCCACTGTTATACTGATCACAACACTAATTGTTCAATCTGAAGTTATATTTTTGAAAATTAATACTTTGCATGTCTTGATTTTTTTAAATAGTAGTATGGTGCATAAACTGTCCAACCCCCTCTTTATAATACTGTTATTGCACTGTACAAACCAGTATAAATGCAGTGAGGTAAACTGTCGTTTCAATATTATTTTGACAGTGTATTAACCACGTTCATGCAGTGGGATCCAGTCCTAATGCTGTGGTCAGCAATACTGTCAACACCCAGACACTTACACACTAACAAAATACACTCCGTCATTATTACACTGTTGTTCATACATTAGCCAGTTTTTTTAAATAAAGGATAGGTCTCTGCTGTATGGTAATTGCAGACATATTGCATCCTGTTCCCCACAAAGTCATGATTCACATGACATGCATCTCAGTGGTGTTCAATGCAGAGTTTTATCTGAATCTACTTTAAACCATTAACACATAGTATTCAGTACCGTACACAATTCAATAATTCTTTCAAATGAAGAATTCAGTCATATTACACTGGTTTAAAATTGGACATCGGCCTAGTTTTAGAAACACAACAACAGGTAAGGCCTCCAGGGACAGGCACCTTTCACTCAAACAGCACTTCAAAATTCCCGAAGTGCTTGCAGTGTCAAAGGAGAAAAGCACATCAGTGCAAATACTAAAACTGGTTTTGTTCTCGTATGCCGTGTGGTGTATTATTAAAATGCAACTTCTGCTTTGACAGCATTTCTGCCATTCTTTTGAGTGAGGCCTGTAACCAGCTTGAGGCGGGAGACAGGACTATAAAAAAGGCGCTCACCTTTCGTTTCTCATCAGACAACACACAGTAGACAATATCAGGCAACACATAGCTGACAACATCAGACAACACACAGTCGACAAAATGAGGACCCTTGTGATTGCTCTGGCCCTGGTGCTCTTGGTCAGCACTACTGGTGAGTGGAAATATTCATTATGTATGGGGTGTTTTGCTTTGGTTATGGGATGTGCTACATGTGAGAAATATCTTATTTTCAAATATGACTAAAAAGTTGCATTTTGGTTCCACTTACCACTTGGGTGTCATGTTTTAGAGAGAGTAAACCTTTGCAAAAGTTTCATTTTTTAACTTACTGACATTTTTTAACTTATTGACATTTAACGTATTGACATTTAATGATTTAATGAATATTGACATTTAGTGATCAGTAATGGCTAACGATGGAAGATTTACATCTGAAAATAAATTGTTCGGCCATGTTTGACATATCACAGTATTCATATAAATCAATATTTAAACAACAGGTTGTATCTTATATAAAGCTGTGATTCCCATGTATTGTGCCTGGATTACTTATTTAACTTATTATAAACGATAAGAGTATTTATCAGATTATTAATTCTAACAATCTCAGTGAACTGAACTTTGATGTTGCACTCTCATTCACACATTCAACTATTGTTTGTAGTGTAACATCACCCCCAGCACTGGCAAAATCTTTCAAATTCTTTATCCTTATATTAATATTGTCAAATTATGATGCTTTTATCATAATTATGTGTCTATTATCATTTTAACTGCTTAACAGTGAATGGCCTCAAATGCCTGACCTGTGACAGTGACAACTGCAAGCACCAAACTGAATGCCCAGCATCAAGCCACTTCTGCAAAACCGATACTTCAAGTAAGTGTCTGGAATGAATGTCTTTCAGTGTTATGATGACCGTTCCACGTAATGTGTCGTGGGTGCCCATTAGTGGGCGTGGCACAGAGTTAATGAAAAGGCTTATTTTTAAAGAAATGATCTGATTGCTTCATGTTTGTTACTGGCTTTATCGTCATATGCTAGTTCTTTGACTCAACACTCAGTGTCATCATTCATTTTAGATGTTTACAGCATATATACATATTTTATTCAGTGATAAAGTATGTGTATATGCTATGTCAACACGGCGTCCACTTATGCATGAATACTAGACATATATCAACTGAATTCAAAAGATAAGATAACTTCAACACAAAACAGGGACTTCTTTTAAAGAATTTATTAATA
>NC_044502.1:3907500-3932500 GCF_902362185.1 Chanos chanos | reverse complement strand
CCCAGTGAAGTGCAGCGGTGAGAGAGAGAGGGAGGGAGAGAGAGAGAGAGAGAGAGAGAGAGAGAGCTGATCAGAGATTAGAGATTGAGATTCAGAAATCATCGACTCTTACGTATCGACACTCAAAGCGTGATCAATACGCACCACATTCAAAGCTTTTGATATCACACATTCTATCACTACTGCTGTGCTGGTTAGACGGATAAACCCACACTCAATGTAAAAACCTTAAATCTTAAAATTAATTATAAATATTTTATTCGTTAAATATGGTCTCTCACTGATTTTGTGCCTGTGTCTGCAGAGCTGTAAAAGTTTTCCAACCAATTTGTACAGTTTGTTTAATTTTGTTGGGGGGGTTCTGCGGGTCATCATAAACTCAACAAATATTCCGCTAAGGCTATACCAGCTTACACCATTTTGCAGTTTGTTTGTTGGCTCTTGCACCGCTTGGGCATTAGTAAGTCAGCAGGCCTTGTTTTTCCACACTTCATCCAATCTTCAGTCATCCAGCCGGTCAGCTCCCCATCATGTTGTCCCTCTGCGTGAAGACTAGAGGAGGGAGAGATGTGCTGAGACCATCCTGAATCTTGGCTTTATCGGACGCGGCTTACATGCCGTTCTAATGGCTTTTGCATCTGTGTCGAAAACCATTACGCTCAGTGTAGTCAATAACAGTCAGTAGCAAACGGTTTTATTGTTATATGCTGTTTAAGATCTATGTGAATGGCATGTTGTACAAGTCATTCCTCGAAAACTGTACCAGTTGAAATTACAGATGTAAGGGATGTGGACATTAAATATATAAGTGAATGTGAGATTGTTCACGTGACGGTAGACTGTGTAGACTGACGTGGTCCAAGTCAGATGTGAGGAATGGCCATCTACCATAAAAAAAAGAAAAGATTGTGAGGTTCTTTGAACCCCGGGATCAAATGTGCAAGTCATTCAAACATATGTTTTTTAAATTTCATGTATACTACAATCCAGTTGTTTAGCAAAGCAGAGCTAAGAAGAAGAGAAAGAAGGAGAAGAAAAAGAAGAAGAGAAAGAAGGAGAAGAAGAAGAAGAAGAAGAAGAAGAGGAATAAGAAAAGGAGACAGACCTGAGGAAGCAGCAGGGAACACAGAACAGACGTACATGTCAGGCCTTTTCAACAGACCAAGAACAGACCTACATTTCAGGCCTTTTCAACAGACCAAGAACAGACCTACATGTCAGGCCTTTTCAACAGAACAAGAACAGACCTGCATGTCAGGCCTTTTCAACAGACCAAGAACAGACCTGCATGTCAGGCCCTTTCAACAGACCAAGAACAGACGTACATGTCAGGCCTTTTCAACAGACCAAGAACAGACCTGCATGTCAGGCCTTTTCAACAGACCAAGAACAGACCTGCATGTCAGGCCTTTTCAACAGACCAAGAACAGACGTACATGTCAGGCCTTTTCAACAGACCAAGAACAGACGTACATGTCAGGCCTTTTCAACAGACCAAGAGAACTAAGATTTTTTTCTTCCTTGGCTAAAATAGGAGGGTGGACATCACTCTACCTTTCTTGTACTCGTGGGAAAATATTTGTGTGTTTAAAGAGATAACCTGTACAGTCACGTTACACAGACAGAATATCCTACAGCCTCAGTTAGACATTGAACTGATTGACTCCACCCAGTCCCGAGAATCTGATGCTAGTGTTATTGTGCACCCTGTCTTGGTCGATTCTCCCATGAGAAATCACCAAAACATACATCAGAAAATGTTTTTAAAACAGTTTTAACCAGCGTTAGTCCACTGCACTTCCATTATCTCAAACTTTCGTGTAGAAGCATTGTGTTGTCTCCATGGATACACAATGTGGTGACATGATTTATTATCTTTTTATGGGATTTACATCAAAATCATTATATCTGTGGTGTGTAGTATGTTGATTTTTGGCTTTGATTCAGTGTAGTAATGTCTTTTTTCATTGTTAAAGTCTTTTCTATGATGTGTTGTCTATGTTTTGTGTGGAAACCAATAAGAGTAGCTGTTGTTACCAACAAAATTAATAAATAAAGTCAAAACTGCTTAAAAAAATCACTACTGCTGTTATGAGAGAGATCAAAGGAAACATCTCAGGGCTTACGTCTACGTTTGGTGATGTTTGGACGGCTAAACAGAGATTCAGGAATATGACTTAATCTGGCCTCAGATACTTTCTCTCTGACTTATTTTGAATGAGTTTGTTGCTGTGTATCAACATATCATTTGATAAAGAGGCTCTCTCTCTCTCTCTCTCTCTCTCTCCCTCTCTCTCCCTCTCTCTCTCTCTCTCTCTCCCTCTCTCTCTCTTTCTCTCTCTCTCTCCCTCTCTCTCTCTCTCTCTCTCCCTCTCTCTCCCTCTCTCTCTCTCTCTCTCTCTCTCGTGTCCTTGTTTGCTGGCATGTTTACAGGAGGAATGACAAGAACATTCTGTTCAGTCTCCTGTGTCTTGAGTGAAGAATATTCTAGACTCAGGCAAGTTTTGTCCACTAAACCCAGAGCTGTGTGAGGAAAGATAAACGAGTCAGTCCGGGTTTGGAGATCTGTGTGCACACACCACAGTAGTTAAACACATCCACAGAGCACAGGACTGAGAGTTCAAATAAACTGGTCTACCAATCAGCCTGCACTTTTTTTTCCCTTAAAGAGAGAGAAAGACAGAGCATTAGAGAGAGAAAGACAGACACAGACAGAGAGAGAGAAAGAGAGAGAGAGGGAGCAAGAGAGTGGGACAGAGAGATAGACAGACACACAGAGAGAGGGAGCAAGAGAGAGAGACAGACAGACAGACACACAGAGAGAGAGACAGAGAGAGAGAGAGAAAGAGAGAAAGTGAGTGATCAGTAGGATGTGTGTCTAATGAAGAAATCAAATCACCATTCCTTTCCCGCTATGTCCTCATTTTGTCCCTAATCAGACCAGAAAAATTAAACTGTCTAGAACAAACAAAAACATTCCCCCCCCAAAAAAACACAGGGAACACATTCTATTTTTCAAATTGTTTTCTGCTCTTGTTCAAGGACACAAGTACCACATTTCAAACACTGGGCCTCCATTCTTGTATTCTCTCTTTCTTTCTTTATTTCTTTTTTTTTGTCTTGTAAGTCTTTGGTACAGTGTGATTAAATATAGGTTATTTAATTCAGATTTCACCTAGTAGAGAAGGTGTGAAGGAATATAATTCCGTAACTTTGTTCAAGGCCGGGAAAGCAGAGTAATTAACACTGATGAGGCTCCTTTGATCTGATTCCAGGGGAATCGGAAATTTGCTCATCAAACCGTGTTCAGACATCATTAGCAAAGCTCCCCTGTCCCCTGTCAATTTTCCTGCCCGCTCTGTTGAACACACGGACTGCATCGTCTGTCTGGGGTTTTTTTCTTAACGTTTCGTGCTGAATGGGTTACATTTTTGCTACCTTGTGTAGCTCGGATGTCTAAAAAATGTGGCAACAGTTTTCTTGTTCTGCCTGTTTGGGTTATTCTCTGTGTTCTCCTTTTGTGTTTCGTTTTTGTTTGTTTGTTTGTTTGTTTGTTTGTTTGTTTTTTGTATTTGTGCAGTGACCTTAGGTTGCTGCAGTTCTGTGCGTTTGTAGAAAAAAAAATTCTTTACATGAGTTTCAGTAGCTTGTAGAGAATAATCGTTTTTTCCACTGCAAAACCTCATACTTGACAACTGAATTATGCAATTTAGCTCCGTATTTTTACACTAACACTAACTGGCATAAGCAGTTCTAACTCATGTTTGTTTGTTTGTTTGTTTTGATTCAGTGAAGAGATGGCAAGAGTCCAGCTAACCACCTAGACATTCGATTTGAAACAGATTTTTGGGGGGATCCAGCGGCTTTTTTGGTTTTTTTTGGTTTTTGTTTTTTTGGTTTTTTGTTCCGTGAAAGCAAGCTCCCGCCTTTATCTCAGTATGAATTTCTGTGACTTTCTCCCCGTCTTATGAAAAAACCAAACCCTGCCTCTGCCTTGAGTCTGCCCCTCTTTTTCGGTCTCTGCCGCTCGTTCGCCGCACGTTCGCCGCTCGCTCGCCCGCTGTCCTGAGGGAAGAGCCCCGTTCCCTTATCTGCGGCGGTTGTCGTCAGGTAGCTCGGCGCCGTGCTGAATAATTGATGTGGTTTATCAAAGTCAAACATGATGCTCCTTCAGTCGCCCGGTCCCCCCAAAAACCCAACCCCCGCCCCCCAATCCACCCCCTCCCCCGCCCCCCAATCCACCCCTTTTGATCCCAAAAAGAATGAGGGGAAAACCAAGCAACGATTTCTGACGTTATCAGATAGCAGGCGTACATTCACAACCACAGCAGTCCGCATCGTTCTGAAACTCTTATTTGGTCTAAATATGGGTGTGTGTGTGTATGTAATGAGGGCGAGCAAGTGTGTGTCTCTGTGTCTGTGTGTGTATGCGTGTGTGTGCATGTGTGCGTGTGTCTGTGCGTGTGTGAGCGCGCGCGCGTGTGTGTGTGTGTGCATGTGTGCGTGTGTGTTTGTTTGTGTGTGTGTGTGTTTCTAGCGTTTTCACAGAGATAAGAATATATGAAAAATCAGTGGGAGTGAGGGTGCTTTTTTTATTATTCAGACCCTCTTTGAACAAAGAGACACCTGTTATTTACAAAACAAAAACATCTTGGTTATCATTTGGGGTTATGGTAAGGCGAAGACATGTTAATCTTTTGATGCAGTAAATTAGACATCAGCTGAAATCAACGGAACATCCTCACTCTCAGGGCAGTGCTGATGTATGTGTGTGTGTGTGTGTGTGTGTGTGTGTGTGTGTGAGAGAGAGAGAGAGAGAGAGAGAGAGACTGTGTGAGTCTGGTGTGTGTGTGTGTTTGTGAGAGAGAGAGAGAGGGAGAGAGAGAGTAAGAGAGAGAGAGAGAGTGTGTGTGTGTGTGTGTGTGTGTGTGTGTTAGCAGTAAATTAAGTGCTGAACACTTAATCTGGGTGCTTGCCTAAATAATTCAAAGAAAAAACCTCAGTGTGCAAAAAAAAAAAAAAGGCCCTTGCACTGTATGCACTCTGGAGATCTTTATCACACACCCTGGTGTTTGTCTGACTTTTATTTGCAATTAAAAGCCTGTAGGACTATTTATCTGCACATTAAACTTTGTAGTTCTACACTACCATCAAGCCATTACTGCCTGACGCCTTATCTCAGCGCCGCTGCCTCTGTGTTGTTTAGACTAAAACTTGCCCCCGCACGGTGAACATCTGTGAGATGTAGGACAGGTGCAATCGCAACATCATACACTCTTCAGGTGACAACGCTCTAACGCTCTCAGTGAAAAAAAGATAAGTAAATAAAGCATTTAAAAAAAAAGCTTGTTTTGGTCCCAGCAAACAGCCCTACACTGTGATGACATTCAAAGGAGAAAAAAGAGAGAAAGACAGATAGAGACGGGGAGTGAGAGAGAGAGAGTAGAAGAAGAGAAGGAGGAAGAAAAAGAAGAAGAAGAAGAAGAAGGAGATACAGAAGAGAGAGAGAGAGAGAGAGAGAGAGAGAGAGAGGTCACGGGTGTGTATGGTGGTAAAGATGGAGGCAGATGGGGGGAACAGGTGTTGAGTTGCTCCCCTCTGAGAGAACTTTGGTGTTCACTGTGGAGGCTCTCAGAGGCGGGCGCTGAACTCATCATCCCAGACGAGTGGTGGAGGTGGGGAGGTAAGGGGGGGGGGGGGGGGGGGGGGGGGGGTGGAGGGGGGAAAACAACACCTCTCCAACCGGAGGCCTTGAGTCTTTCATGCACCATTTCCCCACGTACCAAAAAAAAAAAAAAGTCTGAAAACAACAAGAAACAACTAAAAAAAAACCCCTGACTAATCAGTTGGCATGCTCTGTAATAGCAGAGAAGAAGAACAAACACAGCTACATCGATGATTCCAGGAATAAGCACAGTCCCTGCTGCACAGGCAGACACAGTTCAACCTAGTCAGCACAGCACAGCAACATCCATTAGAGCAAACACTATATAAAAAAAAACCAAAACAAACTAGGATAAGCAGTAAGAAAGCATGCAGATCTAACAGCATTCAAATGTGACAAGCTGATCTGTTAAAATGAATTTACAATCATCTTAACGAAAGCTGGACTCTTAACGAAAGACAAGGCACACAGGAATTGGCAGAGATCAATCATCTGAAAGAAAAAGAAAAATCCATAATTCAGAAAAATATCAAAGTTGTCTTCGGTCGGACACTTGTGTTAATAACTCTTATACCAAAGCACAGATGTCTGTTGGCTAATTGCGACTGCGCTCTTCTGATAGCGCTGTGTTCTCAGCTTACCGTATCTGCTTGCTCTCCAGAAATAATTACTGACTTCCTTCCATATCATCATCTTCCTCTCTCTCTCTCTCTCTCTCTCTTTCCTTCTCGGAGGAACGGTCCGATGTAAAATAGGTCATTCTTACACCCTGGAGTGTATCTTTAAAGGACTCCAAATCCATTAACTGGGATCCCTTTCCCTAGATACTTTTGGCCCCAATAATTTCTTTCTTTCTTTCTCTCTTTCTTTCTTTTTTTTTTTTTTTTTTTTTTTTTAATCGCCATGCAAGGCGAATTCAGTGGCGTAGCTCTCTGGTTTCAGTAATGAGCTGGCTTTAGTTAGTGACATGGTACTTTGAAAAAAAAAAAAAAGGCCGCTTGAGTCTTTGGTCCCCCAAATAATAGTGCACCCTTGAGTCCTAAAACCTGAGTGTCGGTTTTGATTGGAGGAGCATTGGGCGCATTTGTTGTCAGTCTTAAAATACACACAGACACACACACACACACGCACACGCACACACGCACACACTTTTTTTTTTCTTTTAAGCGCATCAAGTTTTGGACCACACAAGAGTTTCACAAAAAAAAAAAAAAAAGAAAAGAGAAAGAAACAAAGAAAAATTATTTTCATCTTTCTCTGACTGCTGAAGTTGAAGATGAAACATAAATTCCTGTTCAGAGTAATTTATGAATCTGTTCTGTTGATAAATAAAACCGTACCAGTACAATTATACTAAATGTCAGTTTACTCATGATATGTATACGAGCCCTTTGCTTCCACACTTTGGCTGTGCTGCACGTTGATTAATGAAAAGCCGTAGCGCAGAATGACGATGCAGAGAGTCAGTGCATTTACATTATTTTATGCTTATTTTATGTCTCTCTCTCTGATACCACAGACGTTTACTACTCTGTGTGTGTGTGTGTGTGTGTGTGTGTGTGTGTGTGTGTGTGTGAGTTAGTTACAGAGAAGGATTTCAGGTTTAAAAAAAAAAAAACTTGCAGTCCTAACAAAATGTGTTCTCCCTCTCTTTACCTTCCTGAGCTTACACAGAATACGGAGCTGCAACTTCAAAGAGACGGCACAAGCTGTCTGTCTTATTGTTCTCTCCGCTGTATCTGTGAGTTCAAAGACACAGTCTGAATGGAGACATTTCTGAAGAGGCCCCCGTACACACACACACACACACACGCGCACACACAAATACTGTTTCGGGGCTGATAAAGTGCAAGACAGAAACAAGCACTTTCAGGTGTTTTTACACAAAGCTGTCACTCACGAATATCGAACTGAGAAATGTATTACATTTCTATTTGTATTACATTCCTCCCATTTTAATGCTTAACTGTAGACGTGTGTTCTGTGTCATATTCTGCATGTAGTCTTCCTTTATGTATCTCCAAACAAAAAGCCAAATACACGACCAGGCCACAGTTTTGTCCCCTTTATTTATTTATTTTTTCCCTTTGATACTCATACATTCTGTAACCAAGGGCTAATTCACAGGCAGGTGAAAAAAAAGGCGTCCAAAGAAAAAAGAAAGAAAGAAAGAAAAAAGAAAGAAAGAAAGAAAGACAGCTTCCAGTTTGTTTCGACCAAGAGAGGTGAAGGAAAGAAAAAAGAAAGACAGTTTCCAGTTTGTTTCGACCAAGAGAGGCGAAGGAAAGAAAAAAGAAAGACAGTTTCCAGTTTGTTTCGACCAAGAGAGGTGAAGGAAAGAAAAAAGAAAGACGGGAGACGTCAAAGAAAAGAAAAAAAAAATAGATGGCGTGATGAACAGTATATGTGTTTAAAAAAAAAAAGACAGACATACATACATAAATTTGTGTAAACATATGTTTAGCCTGGGACACCAAAAAAAAAAGGGATGGACAGAATGGCATGGAAAGAAAGACGGGAAGAAAGACGGAGAGAAAGAAAACAGAGAGAGAGAGAGAGAGAGAGAGAAGGAGATACTTGTGATATAAAAGGATAAAGAGATGAAAGAGAGTATTGAATGTGTACATGAAAAGGCGGCGGATGACAACAGATGCTGTTTAGCTGCAGGTTGTCTTTGTCTCTGCCCTGTCCCACCTGCTGCTGTAAAAGAGAGGGGAGGGGAGGAGGCTCCACTGTCACTTGCCTCTCTGCATTCTGATTAAACAGGACAGAAGGGTGGGTGGTGGGTTCAAGGGCAGGGGCTGGGAGGGGGTGGGGTGTGCGGGGTGGGGGGGGGGGGGGGGGGGTTCAGTGTATGAAGTGTTGAAGTTAGGAACTAAAGAGTGGAGACTTGGGGAAGTCAGGGCTTGGGTGGGGTGGGGGGGGGCAGTGTGGGTGCGGGGATTTAGATCAGAGTAGCACTCTGACCGGTTCTCTCCAGAGGGGGTTCTGTCTCCGTGGCAATGAAAGAATGGTGGAATTTTTCTGGAATGAGTGATGATCCTGCATTCCAAAGCGTTCCATCATGTTCCATCACATCTTGCCTTGCCACAGTCCAATTTATGAAACACTTAAAAGCTTTGGAATTTGAGTTGCTTTTTCAGTTTGGTTCAGTTCTCTTTACTGGCATGGCTTGCAGGTTCGCAACTTTGCCAAAGCATCAAAGCATCATGAAAAATTAAAGTACTTATGACCAATAATAATAAAACAGAGAGAGAGATGAAAAGAAAAACGATAACAGCTGAAATTCTCGTCGTAACATTTACATATGCATCTGATCACTTTTATAAAATGTAACCATAAAGAAGCGAAGGGTACATCAGCCTGCTCACACATGCATACGAAAACAGAACTACGGCACACATGTGCAAACACTCATACACAGATACCCACTCACCGCTACTTCAGTAGATGATTAAAAGCTTTCATGTACGTAATGTTGAGACATGAAGAAATCAGACTGAAACTGGTGGCTACGCGTTGAAAACATTTGCAGATGTTTAAGACAGAAAAGAAAAGAAAGGTGCCTTGAAAAATCCAGGCATCTATAAAAATTTACATGACTCCCTGATACTGTCCCACTGGACTCCCTGTGGAATTCATTCGACATGAGCGAATAAAAAGTAGCGGATTTAAAGATTAAGTATGGTCTGTAGGAATAGCCTCATCTTTCTGAAAATGTCTCGTGTTTATTAATTCACCACAGTGCAGCTTGTCGCAGTGTGTGTATGGGATTTTTTGCTCCGCGTAAGGAGCCAACCAGCCCACACAGATACCAAACAGACTTCTGCGCCACACACGCCGCTCCCCGCCGCTCTAGATTCAAACGACTTTTTTACGGTTCGTGACCCAGGGCTAAACGACTCAGTGGCAAAACCCCGGCTTTTAAACATGAACCCTCGCTCTTCCTCGACGGTTCACAGGGGAGAAAAAAAACAGAGAAGTATCGAGTTACTGGGGGGATAGGGGGTGGAGGGGGGGAGTGGGTGAAATCTTTTAAATTACAGAGACCAAAGTTTGAGAGCTTTCGTATACGGCATGGAGAACAATGGGCGCTTTCTGCCAGCGCGAGACTTCAAAGCGCAGCGCGGCAAGAGAACAGAGTTCTGCTTTGTTGTCGATCAGAGAGGAAAAGCCACAGATGTTGCTCTCATACGAAACACCATTGTAGCGCTTCAAGAGGTATTCAATAGCCTCCAGCCTCTCTCTCTCTCTCTCTCTGTTTCTCTTCCTTGGCTGGGAGTAAATTCACTTCTAAAATTTGAGGGCCACATCACGTGACAACGTTTAAAATAACAGATGGTCAATTTTTCACCATTAATGTCAAAACTTTTCATTTCTTGTTATTTGTTGACAGGGAGACATTTGGCTTCTTTGGCCAAATTCTTTGGCTTTGACAGTTCAAGGCTCTGAGGATCTCTCTCTGTGATTGTACAAACAGAGGCACTCGAAGCCAGAGTCCTTCGACAGCGAGAAGATTCACTGGAAATCCTTTCAAAAGATAGAAGTGATTATGAAATCATTTTATTACTTCATGGGTTAAAAATAAAAGATCTGTGCCCTGTTATTATTTCCTCATGTTTTCTTCAACATAAACACTTCTGGTCTGAAGCAGTAAAACACGCTATCTGTTTGCTCTGAGAGATTACTCTGGTGGGTGACTGTGAGCCACTTGTCACAATCAGTTAACAGTTAACGTACCTTCTCCCTCAGTGCATCCTGGGTGGTGGAGTTTCGAATTGAGGCATAGCCAGTATGTTACTTCTTGGACTACAGAGTGGGGTATCCGGGGAGATTTTAATGCAATCAAAAGACTCGTAGTGGAACAGGAATGTCACTTTCATCTGCGTACAAGAGATTTCCTTTCATCTCCGCACAGTAACAGATTCGATAATGACTGGAGTAGACAATGCTAGAGGTGGCAGAGGGAAAAAGAGAACCAGTGAGTGAGAACCAGAGAACCAGAACCACCGGACTCTGAGAATTCTTGCTTTGGGGATTTTTTTTTTTTTTTCGAAGACCTGGTTTGGTTGAGTGTCTCGAATGGCAGACTGCAGAGACAAACAGGCCCCAGATCAAAGACGCCATTAAAGATTTAGCTCTCTAATTTGCTTGGGAAAATAGAACGGCCATTTGCATATCACAATTGCACAGATATCTGAGGCAAGTCCTGACCCTTTAATTATGCAAATATAAGACGCCAAGATGGCAAAGGGCTAAAATACACACACACTGGCTTGCAAAGGAGACCAGAGACTGGTTCAAGTTGAGCTGCACCTAATAGGAAATGGATTGGTAACCCCTGCCGCTGACCATGTTACCGCTGTTGTGCCATTGTGAAAAGCAAATAACAATGTTTGTGAAGAAATGAAGAGCAATAGAAGTGAACAGCAGGATTCTCAGAGAATCTAGCCTGCCCCTCTCTCTCTCTCTCTCTCTCTCTCTCTCTCTCTCTCTCCCCCCCCCTCTCTCCCTCTCTCTCTCTCTCTCTCTCTCTCTCTCTCTCCCCCTCTCTCACTCTCTCTCTCACTCTCCCACCATATCCTGAGAACAAAGCACAACACGAAAAATATAATTTATTGGCTTACTTTTCCCTCTGTTTTTTTTTTTTCCCAGTTTTTAATAAGTTCCGTATTTTTGATTAGCACACTTGTCTTTTTGTGATTTTTCATGGCCTTGACATTAACTAAATTGCCCAGGACAACCCAAAGAACACTCAGACAAGACAGCAAAGGTTAGCCTGCAAATCCTTTATGACTGAGGCTGTCCTGTACCAGTCCCCCTGGAGGTCTTTGATCAGGAAAATCCAATTATTTGTGTACATACACTTCGCTCATAGAGATTAATTCATTAATTGACCCGCCTTCATCCCCACCCATACCACCCCCCCAAATAATCAACTCTTTTATCCGGTGCAACAAACACTTCGCAGGCGCTTTGTGGATTCAAAGGATTTGCTCTCCCGCTCACAAAGCGCCGCTATTCTTTGATGATTGGGCAGCGGCAAACTTCAAAGCCATAACTCTTAATTCTGACTGGCTGGCGGCCCACCAAAGTCCTTATCAAATTCTAAGAAGTGATTCTACTCTCCTCAGTTAGTCTGAGGGTATCTTGTGAGGTGAAACGCAGAAAAAGAAGAGCGGTCCTTCGCCGTGATTTTTTTGGGTTTTCCCCCCACAAATAGGCGATTTGAGGATCTTGGCAACACTTGGGAGTCTTAATTTATTTGGTATGGCAGCAGTCGCAGTTATGAGGAATGATTCTCTTCAAGCTTTCCTTCAGGTTCGTACAACAGATTAAGTTTCAATACAACGCAAATAAGCCACGAGCTTTTCTGTTTTATGTGTTAGGATTTAAATGAACAACTATGAACGAGTAATCGTTGCAGTTAGTTTCAGACGGGAATATCGTTTGTGCAAGCGCCAAATGCTTCTCAACGGTGACGTAAATTTCAAACCTTAAAGAGACGCGCCCTAGGAATACACTAAAAATGATAGTTGACTTCTAAAAACGAACCATGACACATAGCAGTGACAGGTCTAAACTTTTTCTAGAAAATGTTCTTGTCAGAGAATTTTAAAGTTGCTTCTTTGTATTTTAAAGGATCGAACTCCAAACTCCTCTCCGGAATCTAACAAGAGCTCGCACTTAGCACTGCTGGCTGCCACCTGTAACCGCATCGGGCACCCGCGCGGACCCAGTCCCGCCGAGTTTCTCCAAGTCCAGTACGACACGAGCCTCAGTTCGCCCTCCGGTTTCTTCCATCCGTGGAGCAACGACGGAGTCGCACAGAGCACTTTCTCGTGTAATTCCGCTTTGGGAGTGTCGCCGAAACCACAGCTCTCCACGCACATCCAGCCCTCTTTCAATCCACATCACGAACTTCCTCTGACTCCTCCGGCGGACCCGAGCTATGCGTATGATTTCTCTCCGGTGAAGATGTTACCTTGTTCCATGCAGTCACTACAGTCCAGCTGCCCTCCCACATATGTTCCGGCCGTCCCGTTCACCGCGCAAGCCCCTATACCGTCTTCAATACCAACATTTGTTCCCTCGCACACAGGACTGATGGACCAGCAGCCAAGACATCTGTCGCCAGGCACTAACGAGGCTATACCTTGGTGGAGCTTACAGCAAGGTGGTTCTGTTGGACATTCTTCATCGATCGCTTCTCATCGGTTTCCGTTACAACGAGGCTTGGTATTGGGTCACACGGAGTTTGCGCAGTACCACAATCAAATAGCCGCGCTCTTGCACTCGAAATCTCCACTCGGTGGCGCGAGGAGGTGCCGCAGGTGCAGGTGCCCCAACTGTCAGAACTCAAGTTCAAATGACGAGCCGGGGAGGAAGAAACAACATGTGTGTCACATCCCAGGCTGTGGAAAAGTATACGGTAAAACTTCCCACCTCAAAGCGCATTTGCGATGGCACTCGGGCGAACGGCCGTTCGTGTGTAACTGGCTGTTCTGCGGAAAAAGTTTCACGCGCTCGGACGAGCTGCAGAGGCACTTGCGCACGCACACGGGCGAGAAACGTTTCGCTTGTCCGGACTGTTGCAAACGTTTTATGCGCAGCGACCATTTGGCCAAGCACGTGAAGACGCACCAGGGCAAAAAGGGCAGACAGCCACATCGCGTGCTGGAACACATGAAGAGAGAGGATATAAGGAATTTCTAAATGGCCAAATAATTTTGATCTGATTTCTTTTGGACTGAAAGTGCAATAGCAATGAACGGTATATAAAGCCAACGACCAATGGGATATCACAGATTAAATCCACGGCATATTTTTAAGCACTTGAATGAACAAGTGTTTTTAACTGAAATTATGATATGAATAATGTCTTAGGTATTCGTTAGTAGGCCTAACTGATAGATGTCCTACCTTTCAGTGACATTACAATATAATTGTTAATGTTCCAATGCAATGTTGGCGGCAGTATCAATACGTTTAAAAAAAACTGTCTCAAAGATTTGATATTTTTGTACATATTATTTAAGAACTTTTGTTTATCAAAGGTGTAAATTCTTTTCACTCCTAGTGGGTGGGAATGCATGCTTTTAAAAAGTACCTCATAGCACACCTTCAAATGGCCCCAAACAAAGAATAAAAACTTAATGCTACTGTGACAATCTAATTTTTTGGAATTGTTTTTTTTTTCTATTCATAGACCAACAAAAGACGCAACTTTGATCTTGCAACGTTGTCTCAGTTTCAGAATACGTTTTATTTCCGCAGAGAATGACCACAGTTATTTCCATTGTGTGTTTTGTACCGAAGATATTTCTTGGCAATTTCCTCTTTGCTTTAAGATTTCGTTGACCACATTCATACACAGTCATATGCAGATGAATGTTTGTTTGGTTTTTTAACCGTGATATTTTCATCACCATGTTGGCAGACGTTCACATATGTTCAGCAGCTCACGATGCCAAAACAGATGTGTAAACATTGCTGTGCGTCCAGCGTATTGCTCTCAAAACGTTTCCTTTGGAATGCTAAACATGGTAGTTATTGTTGGTCAGCCTCCTCAGTGTGCCTGAGTTGGTCTGAAGGGACATTTGTACAATCCACTTTTGTACATTCTCTGAAACCATGGTGACAAAGTCGTCAGGTATATACTCAAGTTCATCTGTTTATAAGCAATAGCATGTATCAGTTTTCTTTGTATCTACTTAAATAATAAGATAAGTAGTTTTAGATAAATAGCGATATTTGAGATTGTAATGGCAGTCTGACATCCAGTGAGAAACACTGTCTTCTGTGTCATGGTATCTGTCCACTGGACCAGTAAACTAGTTTGAGTTTCATGGTATCACCAAGAAAGTTGATGTTTTAGAAAAATATTCAGTGGATTTAAACAGAAGAGCAACATCTATCATTCATTTGACATCTCAAATATGACTCAAGTTCTTGAGTCCAAAAATAACATATTAAGCAGTTATGAAGTTTGATCAGAAACACAGAAAACAGGGGGCTAAACATTCTTTTGCTTTGACGACTGCTGCACTGTGTTCTGGGAGATTTTTGAAGAATTTTGAGAAGATAGCTCTACTTTTGAATCATTAGTAGTAACATCAGTTACAAGGATCATCTTGGTCTTCTCTTAAAGAGGAAGGTTCGCCTTTGCTGACATAAGGACCCACTTTGACAGCTGCCTCCCTATAATTTCTGTCCTTGAATGGAAATTGTGTTACTGTCTCAGACGACCAGTATTGACCAAGGTTTACATTTTGGAAACCACAGAGTGTACTAATGTGTGACGTTTGCTAGCTGACTGGATGAAAACAGCTTTACGTTCAGGCTTCTTAAAAACCAGTAATAACAGTTGCTAGTTCATTCTGCCTTTTTTTGTAGTTTTAATCATATGACATTTTGAAAATCACTCATTCAGAAGTTCGCAGAAAACAGAACCACTACCGTTTTGATGGCATGTTAAATCAGTATGGCTTTTGAAATATTTTAGGTCTCTGCTCTGGAAAATGAACATTGTTGATGAAAAGAAAAGAACAAAAAAAAAGACTCACGTGTTTGATTGGAAAAACCATACCATGTGCGATAGGCTCCCATATGCTCGTTATGGTCTCATTAGAACTCCAGGGTGTGATTTAACAACACGTCCATATGTTGAAGAGGGTGAATTTCCCCTTTACTTCTAACCTCCAGCTCTAATTAAACCAAGTATGTTCCGCTTGATTAACACTGGGACCCTGTAGTAACCAACCTCTCATTCAGACAGACTGCTTTGACGCATGTCATGATATCATGACAGTTCGCGAAGGTAAGGTTTTGTGGGGTTAATTGTGTTGCTAGATTAATACTTGTGTGGTTTTTAGTATTTCATGCAGAAATTCCATAACAAAACATTTTTATGAAAGAGAAGTTTGGTGAGGATTTTGGTTACACAAACGATGTGGAATAATTTGCAAAACAAATGTACATCATGTTTAATCATTTAACAAGAGAATGGCCATATATTCACTTTTAAACTTTCACAAGTGACACATTGATCCAACTGAGAGCGTTCAAGAATGACAATACATCTGATACTGGAATCCATTCATGCATCCAGGTAAGGACTTCAAGTGAGTGAATCATTTTGGGGATCCAACCATTTGTGGCTGGATCAGGAGCATACCACAATGTCTCCTTTAACTCACCTCATTATCTGAACTCAAGGCCCCAACCCAAATAGACTAAAAAGAAGAAGATTTAGACACAATTTATCTTGTTTCAATCTAAAGTTGGTTTTATAAAAAAAACGTTAAAGGTAATAATATGTTGGCCTATTAAAGTCTAGTAAACGTTAGGTGATAATAGTGAAGGCAGAGCGGTGGCTCCGCTGCTCCGCCGGACAGTTTGGTCCCGCCTACGTGGTGCGTGCTCACCATCTCGCTCCATTGCAGCTGTCTCATGTTTGCAAACGCTATATGCCTCCGTAATGCCCATTCGTTTGAATTCTGGAAGAGGTTAATGAATGGAAACACTGTGGACAGAAACAGAGGGGTAAATTCAATTTATATTTAAACTAGGCCCAGTTACACTGTTGTTTCTCTCGGATTACCCGAGGTGAGACAGAGCCAACCTGTTGCTATGGGAACTGTGAGTTTGTTTTTTTCCGGGTGCTTAGCTGGGAGCCTCGGAATACAGTCGTTAACTTCAAGGTATTTTTGACAAAACAAATTGAAGATATTTGTAATTAGTGCTCGCGCGGGAACACACACGCTGAGGAGACGTTTAATGAACTACATACCCGGTCAGTTCATCGGAGAGAAAACCAGCAACTTTTCGTTAAAGTGGTTATTACACTTGTTAGGGAGCCTAAATGGACAGGTACGTCAGGTCGCGCGCACATGAAACAGCCAATGGTAAACCATAACAACAACTGCACCGTCATTAACTACACGTTCTATTTTCATTTAATCTGTGTTTAGACTGCAGTGTGTTGGAAAGTCTTCCAAACTGCCCTCAAAGGTGGGTGATTTTTTTTTTTTTTTTTTAAAGAATGTAGAGCAGAACGTTACCATTCCTCTGCGGACTACTGAGTAGGCCTCTTCCTTGTCGCAATCCATGGCTGAACAATATTTAAACTAATATAGGCCTATAAGTAATTGAATTCCGATGTTATGATACTGAAGTAGTATGATGATTTTTGGTTTAATGCTCTTTGTTAACTTAACACTGTTAGGTCTTTCTTTAACTAACTCGGTATCCATTAATTATGTCTCTGCAAGATTTTTTTCTTTTTTTTTCCTTTTTTTTAAATAATGTCCTTTGATCTTACACTGGCTGAAACAAAGCTTGTCTGATGTTATATCATTTGCTTTAACCAGGATGAATCACCTCTAAAACCAGAAGACCTTTGTTCTGGAGGTGAGTTGACAGGAAATCTCTCATCTGCTTTAGCTGAATGAACTTATTGTCTGAGGTAATCTTGTGAAACTCACTTTTCTCCTCTAGGCATTGTCCTGTCTTCAGAGCGCATTACAAATGAACCCAAAGTGAAGAAAATACGGTGGGTATAGCAACACCTGTTCCGGTTTAATTGGAATTGCTCTCATCAGTGACGTTATATTTCAAAACAAACCTTTCATTGACAGTCTCTCTTGCTTCGGACGGATAGCTCTTTGTTTGGTTTTACTCCTCACGCTCTCACCTGTTTTTTTTTTTTTTATTCTTCCCGTTATCACAAAGAAAAAAAAAAAACAGTCTCAAAGTGAACCAGACAGTGTATCTAATTGGTCTGTGTTTTTCAGGTAGGGAAGTACCTTTCCTTTCAAAGCAAGCCCCAGTCATGGTCTTTGGCTCCTGTTCTGTCT
This sequence comes from Chanos chanos, assembly GCF_902362185.1. Taxonomy (NCBI): domain Eukaryota; kingdom Metazoa; phylum Chordata; class Actinopteri; order Gonorynchiformes; family Chanidae; genus Chanos; species Chanos chanos. The sequence goes on along the minus strand of NC_044502.1, from coordinate 3,914,977 downwards.
CACACAGGCCTCCAAACACCAGGTCTCACACAGTGCAGCACAGAGGCATGCCCTGCTCCTCTGTGTCGTCCAATAGAAGCAGTTTTCAAGCGAAACCCAACGGGTACGTGAAGCAGAAACGCCTCCTGGTGTGGGAATGTCATATGCAGACCATATTCACTGATTTGAATTTACAGTAGATATGTTCAGCTTGACAAATTATCTGACCCCCCCCCCCCCCCCCCCCCATCTCCCCAAATGGTTTAGACACTGTGTCTGAAACTAGAGCTAGAACATCATCAACCTGTAATTACTGTCAAATATCTTAAACGAGAACTACAGACATGTCGGTCTATTTTCCAATGGTGTTTTTGGTATTTGCCTGTCTGTCTGTATATATGTCTGTCTTTCTCTCTGTCTGTCTGTTTGTTTGTTTGTTTTTTTGAGATGCATACATCAGCTTTAGGCACATAAACACATGAGCTATACTGCTCAGTGGTCAAATGATCAAAAACCCAACTCAGCGCGTTGCAAACGCGAAACGTCTTGTCCGTAAAGAAAGACGTGAGACTGCAGCCTGGCATGTCCTGTAATCCACGGGTTTGGTATATGGCTGTGAATAGGAGCCAGTGTAGGACAGTTCTCATCCTGTTCTTTAAGGTTCCAACCAGTCAGATCGTTTTGACATCAGAAGGCCATTTGGTGCTATCAGTCTTCTGTGTCTGGAGATGGCATGATGTCAGTGTGAGCAGAGATTCATAAGTGCTGTGATAAATGCTGATATTTCTGTCTTGTGCTCTGTGTAGTTAACAGGAAACGCTTGACTCACATGCCAAAATGGACCGTATGCTAAGCGAGCCGGGACAACTCCATTTACTTCACGTTTTCACTATAAAGCAAGAAACTGCTGTTGTTTGGGTCTATCCATTGGGATTATAGAAAAACTCGTGTTTGGTGTGTTGTTTCATTGTCATATGTGAAATGACAGTGAATCTTGTAACGATACAAAAAAAGTTTCAGAAGCGAACTTTTCGCACATCCTAAGATAGATCAGGATCAATCCATTTAGAAACCACCATATGCCATGCTGGAGGATCTCCAGAGGAAAGTGTCAGTTATATGTGAATTTTTTTCCTTAACTTTTAGATTAATTTTTTTCTTTTCAGTAGGTCTTTTGTATGTGCAGAGACTGTCCATATGAATGTAGACATGCAAATATGAACAAAGAAAACTTTGATTTTCTCTTTTGTTTGTTTGTTTGTTTGTTTTAAACAAATGTGAGATTCAGTAAGTAATGTGATTGTGTATCTGTAGACCTGTATCTGCCTGCCCGAATGAAATGGTACATCTATGATCACAAAATTATCATTTAAAAAATATATATGTATATTGAAGAAAAATTCTGCATGTGAATATCGCATCATATACATACCACAGCATTTTCTCCTGTTCACCTTTTTCTTTCTTTTTTTCTTTTTTTTTTTTTGAGTTACAGAACAGCGAGGAGAAATGAAAGGGCTTTGGGGTTGTTTGTGGGCCCCCCCCCCCCCCCCCCCCCCCCCCCCCCCCAGCCCGTGACTGAGGTCATGCATGGGAGTGCGTGGTGGTGTGTGGTTTATGGGGCGTGGCCGCATAAAAGCCACGGAAACGGCGACGGCGAACGCTTGGATAACCTGTAATAGATTACATTTTTTTTATGACGCGTCATTACAGGAGCGGAGATCACAGAGCTTCGGCGACGCCGGGCCAAACAGATGTAACCGCGCATGTTAATGAGCTATCAAAACACTGTCCTCCCTCCATCCCAGGTACGGAAACCATCTCATTTTCCTAATGCCGTAAACTCTCACATTCGTCCCATCACTGAAGGACAAGCAGGTGACCTTCAGGCGGGGAAAAAAAAAAAACGAGAAAAAGAAAAAAAAGAAAAGAAAAGAAAAGACCTGAACGTCGAAGTGAAAGGCCTGTTTCACTGTCCTCGGTCTAAAGCCGCGGTCGTTGTTTTTGGTTTTAGTTTAGTGTGGAGTGCTGAGTGATGTGTTATCGTGTGTGGTCATGCAGTGACAGACCGATAAGAAAGATACTGTTCTTTTTTGCCTTTTGTTTCATGGCTTTTGATATCCGTCAGTGTCTTGTCCAAAACCTTTTTTTTTATGTTTTGTTTTGGCTTGTTTTGTTTTTGTTTTTTGTTTTTTTACTGTCTGTAGCTTCTCCTGGCCTCTCTGAAGCCAAACCTGCTACAGCAAAGTGTGTGGAACCCGTGTGTGAGACAGAGCGGCCGCTGCCAACGCGTCCTGCGTGTGTGACGCGTCCCGACTGCCTCCCATCTGATAGTAACACCGATCAAAGTCCCAGAGGAGGTGAAAGCGAGGTGGAGGAGGTAGAGGAGGAGTATGAGGAAGATGAAGTCAGAGCCCCTCTGGAGCTGTTGGCTGAGGTGAGAAAGTTTCATGGAGCTGATCTACAAAAAAAAAAAAAAATCGGTACAGACAGAAACACCAAAAAAAAAAAGAAGAAGAAGAAGAAGAAGAGGAAGATTTTTACATTACAAATGGAATTTCAGATTTCATCCCCCTTTAGCTGTGTCCGTTTGAATCATCCCGACAATCAAACGGTTATATCCTGGCTTCTCCAGAGTTCATTTCGGTGATGATCGTCACGAAAAAAAAATAATTTTTTGCTTTTTCCCCCTTTCTTTTTCTTTTTCTTTCAATTCTCAAACCTCAGAAACTGTAGTCTTTTTTTCTCTCTTTGATCAGAGCATAGGAGGCAAAAAAAAAGCAAAATCCATTTGTACTCCCAATCATCATAACATAAAAAAGATTCGTAGTGTCAAAAATGTGGCCCTGTAGAAAGCAGCAGAGTTTTTGTATCAGAGATGGACCTGCCTGCTTGGACTGGGTCAGAGTCATTGCAGATTCTGGTGTGTGTGTGTGTGTGTGTGTGTTTGTGTAGGTGTGTGTGTGTTGTGTAGAGAGTTCAAAATACATGGTGAGGTCACATCCCCTCACACTGTTTACATACATGTCTATCTATCTATCTATCTATCTATCTATCTATCTATCTATCTATCTATCTATCTATCTATCTATCTATCTATCTATCTATCTATCTATCTATCTATCCCAACTCTGATTCCAGTTTCTCCAGTCCGTGATGAAGAAGGACTACCTGCTGGCTAGGAAACTCTGTAAGATGGGTATGTATGTGTGTATATATATATATATATATATATATATATATATATGGTTATTTTTATATATTATTTATATTTATTGTATATATATTAATTATTATTGTTATTTATTCATTGTGTTTGTTGCCGTTTGACTGGTTGTGTGGTAAGTGAATGGTACTTGGCTTCAGAGCCTCGAGCTTTAAACTCCCTTTGAGAAACAGTTTTTCCAAAAAAAAAAGCGTTGAATATTCGCACAATTTTCTACTCTGACTGTTCTGCCTCTTAACAGCAGCGTTTGAGAATGTCTAATTAATTAATCTCCTCAGGAGGAGGGGAGGGGAGGGGCCCTGTGATTTTACACGGTGTAGTTTGGTATCTGTAGCGTGTTTATCTCTATGTGGTTTTGGCGTGTGTGACTCATCTAATCTAAAAAGCCTCAGAAATGGATGCTATTCTCTGCCACAGTAAGTGCTGAGACGCTAGTTTTCATTCTTATTCTCTCTCTCTCTCTCTCTCTCTCTCTCTCTCTCTCTCTTTTCTTTCAGTTCTTGTTTATGAGCCACAGAACCCAGAGGCTAAGCTTTTTCTTCCTCTTCTAGAAGAAAAACTACTACTTATAGGTAAGACAACTCTCTCTCTCTCTCTCTCTCTTTCTCTCTTTCTCTCTTTCTCTCTTTCTCTCTTTCTCCGTCTGTATCACTCTGTCATTCTCTCTCTATCTTTCTCTCTCTCTCTCTCTCCTTATTATGATGTTTTTTTCCCTTTTGATAAGAACATATTTATATGTCATTTCTCTATCACCTCATCTTGGTTCTATGGTTTTATTTTAAACCCTTGAAAAGAAAAAAAAAAGCGATTTACATTTTTATGAGAAATGTGTGAAATTGTGTGGGTTTCTTTTTTTAATATTTTAATTGACTTTCTGAGATAAAAAATGCACGGTCTTAAACCATGCTAAATTGGTAATTGGTTTCTAAATTTTGACATTATAGGCCTACGCAGATTAAAAGAAAGACGTCCAGACCCATTTGGCAGTGTTTCACTCACACATTAAAAAGATTATTTAATATGAAATTAGTTGTCCACCTACAGTCTAAAACAGGAAACTGAAATATTTCTTTGAGTACTGATATTATTATCCAATGGAGAATCATGATAAGTTTTCATACTGAAAACCCATCAGTGATTGCATGTGTTATATCTGTGTATGTGTATGATCAGCTCTCAGCCCTTTAAGAATCAAATACTACAGTGAGACGACCATCCACTGTATACAACCAACAGTAAATGCTCAGTACAAACAGTAAATCTACAGTAAACGCGCTACGCTAGAGAGAATAGGCAGAGAGGCCAGTTTACTGTCCAGAAAAATAGGTCAGTGTGTGTGTGTGTGTGTGTGTGTGTGTGTGTGTGTGTGTGTGTGTGTGTGTGTGTCTCATTGTCAGCTCAACAAGAGGAGGAAGACGGCTCCGACTCCAGCAGTGAGGAGGAGGAAGGAGGTGACGACACCGAGGATGAGGATGGTGATAGAGAGAGCAGTGAGGAAGATGTCTCAGACAGCTGTGATTCTGATGGAGAATCCACTGAGGCCTCCGACAATTCTTCCTCATCCACTCCATCACCATCATCATCATCATCTGATCTTGAGGAAGAGGAGGGCAGAGGAGAGGAAGATTACAAACACTGCAGACGAGCACCTCTCCTGTAGTGACTAATTTTAGCTAAAACAAAATTAATATTGCAACATTGCAACAATAATATTGTTATTCTTACTATTATTGTTATTCTATTTATTTACTCTGAGTGTCTGATCATGGTTAAATGATGTTTGACTGACCTATGTCTTCTGACTGTTACATAAGGATTGTTGTTCGCTAACTACACATCTGGAATATAAAAAAGACAATGACTCTGTGTGTGTGTGTGTGTGTGTGTGTGTTTGTGTGAAATAAAAAAGAACTGGAAAAATTGTCCTCTCAGTCCAGAGTGCTCTGAATCTGCTAACATGCATGTAAAAGTGATTGACAGCTGATTTAAATAAGCAGAGGTAAAACACTGACCAAATGCACATTACAGAAGAGTAAACACACAAGTGTATGTGCATATATATATATATATATATATATATATATATATATTTGTTGCTTGTTGCTTATATATGTGTTGCTTGTTCACTGCACAAAATTCTCTCTCTCGCTCTCTCTCTCTCTCACATACACACAAACACATTTCTGATGCCTGATTTGAGTTTAACATATTTTTTCATAAATCCCTAAACCAACAACATACGCAGTATTTTGCGATGCGCCAAAATCGAAATAGGAACTGCGAGCTGGATGTTTACTGGATTTTTAACGACCTCTCTTAAAGACACGATGAAATGAACGTCGTCATTTTGCGCCATCTGCTGGAGAAGGGGAGAAAAGGAAAAACACTTTCCACCTGTGCCCGTCTCTGTGTTATCTGGTAGAGCAAACCGACCTTAAAAAAAAATAAAAAAAGATTACTTACAAAACAGGTTTAAAATTTACAAGAGATAAATGTTACAGATGGCCTCCGTACTGTAATTACTGCGGAAAGCATGGAGTACTTCTGTAACGTCCTAATTTGTCGTAATTTAGTCTCATTTCTCATTTGTTCTTCACAAAGCACTCTTCGCGTGTCTTCAACAGCTTTTTTTTTATTCAGTAAGACGTCAATATCTGTGAGGAAAAAAAAAAATTCGTACGATCTTCTTACGTTTACAAACAACAGGGGTTCTACGTTCGTCACTAATGAAGTCACAGGTCACCCTCCCAGTTTCGCAAGAGCCCGCGACCAACCGCCGTCGTCCAAGCGCTGAAGCCGCGTAACGCGCATCGGGGTGGGGGCTGCAAGTCTGTCATCCACTGAGGGTTGTGAAATGCTGTTCATAACCAAGGACACGATATGACATTGAACAAGCAATGACATTCATACACCACTGCCTTAGACCGAGGGAAATGTGTGATTATTATGCCTCCAAAATGAGTTGAAAATGATTTGAGACATGGTAGACAATATTCACAATCTAATGGAGCCGTGGATCATTAATTATGTCCATGTTTGACGATTTATGGTAAGCAAGGCCGTTTAAATAACTCCATCAAGCAACACGTGTCTTTGAAATTTGGCATCGGCGCTTTAACGTTGTGTCAACCGTTTCCCTATTAGACAATTTAGGTTACAACTTAAGATACGATCCATTGCGGTGTTGTTCAGAAATAAAATATGTAATACGAAACATCAGTTCTCCTCTGACATCCATCATTGGTGAAATGAAGGATTTTAGTTCGAGCTGGTTGATTCTCTACTGCCACCTCGTGGGTTCTTGGTTTTCCCCCCTCTCCAACATCCAGATGTTTCATTTTTGGTTGATTGGTCTTAAAGGATGGGGACTGTTATCACGGTAAATTTAAAACTGATGAAAAAGGTGGCCAACTGTTGAATATTTCAGTGTATGTTATGTTTTAGGCATTTAAGTTCATGTCACTTTTTGCCCAATCAGTTTTTTTAAAGATGGATCTAATCTCTAAGGATATCATTGAACAATAGAGAGACACTATATGTGGTTACGAAATCGAAAACGTCACTGAAAAAATCACCTACAGTCAAAGGCATTGCATTGCGAAAATAAAATGTTGTTTTGGACTCTCTCTCTCTCTCTTTCTCTCTCTCTCTCTCTCTCTCTCTCTCTCTCTCGCTCTCTCTCTCTCTCTCTCTCTCTCTCTCTGCAGTTTGTTGTATGGACGTGATGTGTCGCTCGGAGGGCGAAACTTCTTAAGTCCGTTTGCGCGCGTGAGTGGGAGTCTTGATCGCTCTATAAAACCCAAGTGACAATCATACCTGCGACCAAGTCACGCTCGCTCGCAAAGAAAAAACACACAACCGCACGTCTGATTCATTCCTATTCCTAGAAATAAAGAGGATTTTTCTGCATTATCGGGAGCCCACAGAGCAGAAGCGGAGGTTCTGGCGATTCTTACGAGACCCACGAATGCATGCGTAACGAAAAATCAAACATTCAGGACGAGGGTAAAGCTATTTGGATTTTTTTGCGGTCCATTGATATTCTAATGTTCCGTTGGAGTGTCACAGAACTGAATTTGCTTTTTATAAGGCGTTAACCTGGATTCTCCGTCATAGTTTTTTTGGGGGGGATTCTATACAAGGCACAGCAGTCCTCCATCACACCTGTAACTGTGACAACGGTAAGATTCAGTATTCTGTCCTTTCATTTGTAGAAATACATGAACAAGGACCCCCTGTCGTCTCTTATTCTTTGATGTTGATTCACAATCT
>NC_044502.1:3897500-3902500 GCF_902362185.1 Chanos chanos | reverse complement strand
CTATTACAACGATTTTAGACTAAAAATATGAGTGCAGGGCTTTCCGATACATCTGGGTATGGTCTACCAAAAGAATATCAAATTGTATATATCACGCTCACATGGCGGTCGGAAGTGCTCTAATTAGTACCGCAAATAAAAAAGGGGAGAGGTTTCTTTCGCCTATATTGCTCTGAAAACCGCCAGTGTATGGTACGGAACAGAACAGAAAAAAAAATCCATATTATTAACGCAACAAAATCACGTGTCTATGGCTCAGACAGTTTCTAAAGATTTACTGCATCGAATAGTCATTATATCTTATCGGTCCAGAAGCACTCTGCTTGGATATAAAAGATTAACCGGAGGAAGGGGTGTGTGTGTGGGGGGGGGGGGGGGGGGGGGGGAGGGGGGGTAGAGGTGGGGTGGTTGTTAAAAAGACAATTCACGAGGCATCTGGTTTTGGGAGATAGCACTGATTATTCGGCCACTCCTGAGCACAATGCAGCGAAGAAGATAACAGCCGTGCTCTGGAAACTGGGCCACCGATACAACCACGATGACTGAGAGAAAAGTGAAGCTTGTATAATATATGAGCGCGCTCACATCTTCTTTTTTTTCCGCATACACAAAACCTGTTTTGTTCCAGTTAGAATTCCATTTTGCGATAAAAACAAATTTTATGTTTAGCTCTGAATTGCTTGAAATTAATTTAAACGAATGAAAGAACGAAATTCCGCACTAACGAACGAATAAGGTCTATGAATTCATTAAATGGAGATGAATGACGTCTTTAGGTCTTTGATGTTTTTATGGTGTCTATCCTGTTGACTGTAATTTCTGTGCCGGCTTGCAGAAGATATCTCGCCCTGTGTAGATATAAGTAGCTGCCATAAAAATATCTCCCATAGATCATTGCCCGTGGAGAGCTTAGTCCATCAAATCTGCCCGCGAGCGCTTAATGACATGGACTCATTGCGGCCGCGAAGTCTGCGCACTCAACCGCAACCGGGGAGGGGCGCTGGAGTGCTGGGGGGTGGGATGGAGAGATGGGGGGCACCCCCCCCCCGCATTCTCGATGACGTTTGGGCGTTTCCAGATTCCTCCTGACTAAATCCAGCTGCCGATTTTGTTAAAGGGTAGTACCCCCGGAGGCGATCCGTTCCCATAAATAGAAATGTCCCAATAAGTATCCCAAACTCCGGAATCACCCCTCAAAACTATATATATGAGTTCACGCCGAATATCACTCAGTCACACAAGAAAGCATGCGTTGTTTGTTTCAATAACTGTCTGAGCAAGTTTTGTTGTTAGTAAAACGTCCAACGTTGTGGAGATGTTTGGAGGCGACAACTGTCCGTTTCTCTCTTCTTCCCCGTGCAATAACGCAGGTTTCCTGCAAAAGAACAACAGTCTGGAAGAAAAGAGTCGGATTGTTAGCTCCCTGAAAGAACGCCAGAGCGCCAAGAATCAGCTGTCGTGTGAGAACAGCGACCGGGATGCTCGCTTCAGACGCACGGAGACAGATTTCTCCAACCTGTTTGCCCGAGGTAAGAGACTGTTAGGATGCTCTGTAAGCTATTAATATTCACAGAGAAGTTAAACTTTTTTCATCAAACGTGGAACCTAAACGAATTAGCTGCTGGGAAGACGATCTGTACCCCTAGAATCCGGTGTCAAAATGGTTAGAAATGGTTTGAATGCACTGAACTGAATTTTATCCTCGTTGTTCCAACCTCAAACTTCGTACTGCATGGGGATGTTCACTAGTTAAGTCTCTTGCAGCAAACGTGTAACCTGCCTTGTTTTAATTTCGGTGATTAAAAGATCTTTAATGCATGAGCATTAAAGTTTAAGGGGATATTCCTTATGTTAGATATATTTTCTAAAGACAGTTTTCTGCTTCCACAAATATAGTGCATTTATTCAGATTTATTCAGTGTGCACTAAAACAACAACAACAACAACAACAACAACAACAAAAAACAGCTAAGACGTGGCGACACGTTCATAGTAAAGCGATGATCAAAAACCCATATTTTGGGGCATTGCTCTCGGTCTATTGATATAAATTACCAGTGACAGCATCTCGTCTTTTCACATAAACACATTCTATACACAGCTCTTTTCAAAGACCAAATTTAAAACACACATATGTAACCTATTACACCTCGTCATCATAATAATAAGAAACTCCGACTCCACACTATAATTTTAGTAATCATATAGTCTTCTTTTATTTTATTTTTTTTAAGAAATTACACGTCCAATTAGGCAGAAATTTGACACGTGTACCATATTACTAACGTGTTTTAACTTTCCCTAACGTTATTAACATGTAATAAAGTACTAACAATATTTTCAGCTTCATCACATTAATCGTAGTCTATCACGCATTTTTTTTCACGAATATGCTTTCTCAGTGAGTTCATTTTTGGTTTGAATGGCGAAAATATCGCAACGAATAGTAATAGAATTCTAATTTTAAGCGTTTGTTTACCTATTTTGATTCCAGACCTGCTCCCTGCTAAAAATGGCGAGGAACCCACTATGCAGTTTCTCCTGGAGGTGGTGGACATCCTCACAAACTACGTTCGCAAGACGTTCGATAGATCCACCAAGGTGCTGGACTTTCACCACCCTCACCAGCTCCTCGAAGGCATAGAAGGCTTCAACCTCGAGCTGTCTGATCAACCTGAGTCCCTAGAGCAGATCCTCGTGGACTGCCGAGACACGCTGAAGTACGGCGTCCGGACAGGTACAATAACAGCATGGGCTTGCGCAGAGACCCCCTCATAACAGTATGCAGCGGAGCCGATGGCATCCGAAAGCGGTTCATTGTCATTTTTTTGTCCCCATGATAAACTGATAGCTATTGCGCAAGCGACAGACGTCTTATCTTACATATTCTTATTCAAGGGGTTAAACATTTAGCTAATACTTAAATTCTATATTTATCTTATTATAAACGGAAATATTTTATATTTAACATAAATATGCTTACTAGTGCGAAATACTGTTTTTTCTTAAATGTGCAATAGCTAAAATGGCTAAAAAGTATTCAAAAGCTTAATAATGGTTTTATCGTTTTATTTAGCAAGAAAACTGACATGCGTTGTGCCAGCCAGTGCACGCTATCTAATGTCATAGTAGAGGAACAGTTAAAAAATAACACGTTTAGGAAACTGAAGTCGTATTAAGGCTGCGTTCACCTCTATTAACAGAAACTCTACCCTCCTAAACCTTTAAAGGTATGTTTGACGATGTTTTAAACTGAGCACAGGAAATTATAATAGTATTTGTACACAAGTACGCACGCGCTTGACTAGAGCTGTCCGTGGTGCTGAAACACTAAACTTACAAAGCGACGTGAGCCTAAAATTTACTCACTAACAAATCAAATGTGCTCAAAGGCATGATTTTGAAGCGTGTAAATGCGAATGTAGAGCTTAGTTTGAGCCACCGAAGTGTACCCAAAGCAATGCGAATATTACTATATTAAATGAGAATTATAGCAGGTGGGGAGAATTTCACTCCAAAAGTTAGCATTTTCACAATTTATCACATAATTATTGGCATGTGATGACTGGATTAAAAAAAAAAAAAAAAAACACCTTATTTTTGCATCCGATTCAGTTTTCGTTACCGTTCCGTTGCGAAGACGTCTTCGAAACATTTTAGAGACAGTTTGTAGAGCTTTAGTCATAAGACTAACGGTTCGACAGCGACTGTTTACGCTTCGTATTGAATTGCTCTTACACGGAATGATGTTACGGCACAAAATGCATAACGCTTTTAATTGACATTTGCAACAGTTTCAGAGTTAGGAATCTCATTCTTGTTTCCAAACCTGCGGTAGCGTACACTGTACTTAAGAAGGCCCAAGTGATTGACTGAGAGGACGAATGAAGAATATTTGTATATCAACATATAAATTATGTTATCGAATATAGTCAGCCAGGTCAAAAAAAGAGTTGAAGAGAGACTGGCCAGACAAATAAAGTGGCACATGTCCTGCTATGTGTTTGGGATCATTGTCTGTTATGTTGACTGTGAGACTCTGTTGACTGCCACTGAATAATGATTGCCTGGAAACCCCTGGTTCTCCTAGGTCACCCAAGGTTCTTTAACCAGCTTTCCACTGGACTGGACATCATCGGCCTGGCAGGAGAATGGCTCACCTCCACTGCCAACACTAACATGTGAGTCACAATGATGATCTCCTCTCCTCTCCTCCTCTCCTCTCCTCTCCTCTCCTCTCCTCTTGTTCTGCTGCCCTCTCCTCTCCTCTCCTGTCCTAACCTTCCATCTCCTCTCCTCTGTCTCTTTCTCTCACTTTGATCTCCTGTATCGCACCCTCTTCTCTTCTCTTCTCTTCTCTTCTCTTCTCTCCTCTCCTCTCCTCTCCTCTTCTCTTCTCTTCTCTTCTCTTCTCTTCTCTTCTCTTCTCTTCTCTTCTCTTCTCTTCTCTTCTCTTCTCTTCTCTCCTCTTCTCTTCTCTTGTGTCTATGTCTATATTATGAGCTATATCAAAATCAATAACTGGAATAGCTTGTACCACATTAAAATATAGAACAGACGCATACACACACACACACACACACACACATGCTCCCAGCCCTCACACGGGTTGGGTGACATATCTGTTGCCCCATCCCATGTTTGGTAATATTTGGGCCAGGTTGTTATCAGTCTGTTCACTCAGGTGAAAGGAACGGGCCGTCCGCGTGGCCACCGGCGTTTCCGGCACAGGGGAGGTTATGTAAAGTGTTTGTTTTGAACGCCGTAGCCAGAGGGGCTGGTTTTGTTAGCGGCGTATCGAGCGATGTCTCTGAGCACAGGGCCGATGACAGATCCGCGGTGAACGCCCCCAGGGGCGTGTTGAATTGTATATTGATCAGAACCTACTGTAACGGATTAAACAGGGAAAAAAAAAATTCACTTCGCAATGAGAAAGGGAAAAAAGAAAATCCTGATGAAAGAGAGAAAAAAAAAAGGTGAAATGTCTTTTAATATTTCTC
>NC_044502.1:3862500-3887500 GCF_902362185.1 Chanos chanos | reverse complement strand
CCACCTAGTCCCTCCTCTGCTCCGCCCCTCACCCCCTAAGTATATACTATCATGTGTTTTAACTTAGTAGAAAACTCAGATAACAACACCATATATTACCGTCCGTGTAATAATAATAATGATAAGAACAATAATAATAATAATAATAATAACGATGATGATGACGATGATGATAATTGGTTTATGTGACAAAATGGTGCTTAATGTTGTAAATATGATAGATAAGACGCACCACCCTTTTATGGAAGTCTTAGTGCCCTTCATGTGTACTTGTGGGGTCTGTGTTTTAAGCAGTGGTTGTACTAAGATTCGTAACTCTATTCCAGTGTTTCTAGAGCTTACCTTTGTGTAGCTTATCTTCATGTAAAGTATTATATAGACACATATGTAGATATATATAGATATATATATATATCAGCGCCTTTGTGAGGTGAACAAAACATATATAGTAACATTTCCAGTTTTAAAGATGTTTAAATACTATATATATATATATATATATATATATATATATAAAGTATAATAAAAACACAGTATTATATATATGCAGACACAAAAAACTTTATTTATACTGTAACATAAACTGTGTTCGAGTGTCTAGTATTTTTTCTTCCATTTGTAATGTAACTGTATTTATATTTTATTGGGGGGTTGGTAATATTTACACAGACGAGTTTTAAAACGATGTTTAATGGTCCCAATGTGTATCTGTGAGCCAAAGAGCGTGACACACACCTTACTTTACAGCCTTCGATAAAAGAATCAATACATAGAGTATAGTGACTGATCACACATACGAATACACACACACACACACACACACACACACATTTATACATATATATAATTATAACTATTTGCATAAGACATTTACAGTGTGTTTTTTTAGGCCCTTTAATCTCAGTGCAATCAATATGTGTCGTGTATCTGTGACAATGTTGTCTTGAGTATCTAACTGAATGTCCTTAAAGCAATCACATCAATCTATTTTAGACTTGTTAGATATTATCAGCTACTCGATTATTTGGTAGGGGTTTTTTTTGGCAGGGACAGGGGCAGCAGGTCTCTGCTGTTTTAACAATGTTACAAAAAAAAGAAAGAAAAGAAAAGAAAAGAAGAGAAAAGAGAAAAAGCACAAAAAAGCAGGAGGAGAAGATAGGTCTGCACTACTCAGGAGGTCGACAGATTGTGTTTAAAAAAAACGACAACTATTCTAGATGTTTTATTGGTTATTTATATATTTAAAAAAAAAAGAAAAAAAATACGTCAGGTAAGGGAGACTGTAATGTACGACCTGAACCTTAAAACCAAGGTCAGTTTTTTTGTCTTCTTCATTTGGTTTTGCACAGCGTCTTTCTTGTGTGTTGTCCCGCCCGTTTAAAACAAACGTACGTCGTGAGTTGATACTTTACGGACCTGAGCAATTAACCACAGAACAAAGCGAAGAAAAAAATATATAAATATATATATATATATATATACTCTGTGTTGTTGATCAGATAAGTGTGGAATGTGAGGTTCGGGGGACGTTTCTCTCTCTGGGAGGGGCAAGCACTTTAATATGAAACTAATGCCATGTGAAACTGTTACTGTCATATGTAGAGCTCAAAATAAAAACCTCTATTAAACTATTAAAGAATTTGGTTTTGTAGGCCTATGGTTTTTGCTTGTTTGTTTGTTTGTCTGTTTGTCTGTTTGTTTGTTTGTTTGTTTTACAGAGCTGGTTTATCTCATGCAGACACACCATTTGGGACATTTTGGTATTCTAGAGACATTCTAGATACATTCTAGAAAAATGAGAAACCAAACACAAAAACTCCATTACTTTACATTTCGATTCATTTTGCTCAATTTGGAATTAGACAAAGACCATTTTAATCAGGTCACTGTGAAAATGATCAATATATAGATGGAGAATTGGGTAGTATATGGAAGACAAATCCATTTTCTGCTGCCTGTACACGACCAAGAATAAATTTGAACAGTTCGGTTTGAATTGCTTGCGATTTAACATGCAGCTCTTCATTTCTAGATTCTAGTTTCTCTGCCACTTCCCCCACAAGTGTACTCAAAAGTGCACCATTGAAATACACTCTTTACGGCACTATTGAGTCTGGACCGAATACAAATCAAAGGTATTCATAAAGAAGGGAGTGAAATTCTCCTGAGCCCTGACTGACTGATTCTCAATGTTCCCAAATCTCGCTGGTCATTAACCCCCCATTCAGCAGACTAATCATGCAGCAAAATGTCCTGGGCTCCGCACAGCTGAGAGAATCTCATGCTATTGTGCTTACCAGCATGTGTGTAAGTGTGTGTGTGTGTGTGTGTGAGTGTGTGTGTGTGTGTGTGTGTGTGTACGTGTGTGAGTGTGTGAGAGAGTCTGCTGAAGGATGGAGGGGTGGTGAAGGGAAGAGGTGGATGAAGAAGAGAGAGAGACAGAAAAAGAGAGAGAGAGAGAGCTGGAAGTATACGTTGCATGTTTGAGTAATGCTATGACTCCCTCTGCAGGTGTCCTGTGCTGTGCATATGTGTGTGTGTGTGCGTGTGTGTGTGTGTCTGAGTGTTTGTGTGTGTGAGTGTGTGTGTGTGTCTGTGTGTGTGTGTCTGAGTGTGTGTGTGTGTGAGTGTGAGTGTGTGTGTGTGTGAGTGTGTGTGTCAGAGTGTGTGTGAGTGTGAGTGTGTGTGTGTGCGTGTGCGTGTGAGTGTGTGTGTGAGATTCTGTGTGTGTGTCAGAGCTGAAGGTTAGTGTGATGTCACACTGAAAGAGAAGACAGAACAGACAGAGGAAGACGTTTGACACTCAGAGATGATTGTGCCTGACTCAAGTCATTGTGAAACCTAATTACTGGACTAATTAGGAAGCAGGTGCTCCCAGCCCAGGCTAATAATAGAAGGTTATGAGATTGGAGGAGAAAGAACTTCACATAGACACACACACACACTCATCCCAATACAAGAACAAACACATAGATACAGACACGCACACACACACACACACACACATGCACCCCTACTCAGGGAAGTAAACACACACACAGACACACAATCACATGAACACACAATTATGCATGCACACACACTAATGCACAAAGGCATTTAACACACATGACATGTGTGTAAGATTAGTAATGAAAACACACACATCATTTTATCCCTCTGGCTTTGAAATTACATAACAAGCACTTGTCCACACCATTAGAGTATAAAATTCAACATCTCTAAAACAACAATGACTGTCATCAGCACGCACACACACACACATACATACACACACACACACACATGCACGCGCACACACACACACACACACACACACACACACACACATCATGAGAGTATGTAAATGACTGCCTTGCCCCTATTACCTATGCTGATTACAGCACTCACATTCCTCTTTCTGAACACTAAATTACCACTTCTGTGTTTGTATGAGTGTGTGTGTGTGCGTGTGTACGTGTGTGTGTGTGTGTGTGTGTGTGTGTACGCACACATTCAGTTATACTAATGACAGTCATTGTTATTTTAGAGATGTTGAATTTTAATGGTGTGGACAAGTGCTTGTTATGTATGTGTGTGTGTGTAATTGCTGTGCATGAGTCTGTGTGTGTGTGTGTGTGTGTGTGTGTGTGTTTGCATGCAAGCGTATGTGTGCATGCCTGCCCGTGTGTGCGTGTGTGTTTGTCTGTGTGCCTGTGCGTGTGCATGTTCTGTACCTAGCACAGTTGCATCTGCAGAAGGTCAACCTGGGGGTAAACCATGTCCTAAAACAGATCCATAGTCCTGGAACATGAGGTGATCAATGCTTACATCAATGAAAGCCTTTGGCCTAGTTTGTAAAATAATTATGAAGATAATTACATAATGACATAAGAACAGAGGATATATATACCTCATTAAGTGTGCTCTATTTTCATAACTCTTACTGGCTGTTGTGAGCTTTGGAAGTTCTTGCTTGACATTAAAGGAAAATGAACTTCATTTTTGACATGGTCATTCTGATTCTGGTGTTACCCTTTAGAAAAGCAGGAGAGAGGTTTTCACAGGTACTGCTCTGCGTAATTTTAAAATTCCTTGTGCTTTGTGTAGCATGCTCTCACTCTCTCTCTCTTCCTGTGTGTATGTATATAGGTGTGTATGTGTGTGTGTTCATCCGTAGCGACATTAACTACATTTTCGTCTCTGAATACATCTGTAACACTGTGTGCAGACAGCCTACCACGTGAAACACTCAGTTATCATAAGTTGAACATCCTGTATGAAAACTGTATTCAATATAATATAAATGTGACTTAAATCTCCCTCTCTCTGTCTCTCTCTCCCCCTCCTGGTGGGTGGATGTGTGTGGGTAGAAACAGACAGAAGGCACAGTTGGATCCTACAGTAGGAGAGGGCTGTTTATTCTGAACTAAAGCAGAAGTGCTGTTTGTTAAGTGCAGCAGGTTACCACAGCTGTTTGGAGTTGCAAAAGGGCGATGGAACTGCCTTGAGGTGGTTTTCTCCAATAGAATGTCTATTTTTTTGGCCCATTTTTACCCTCCCACCCCCTCCTCCTTGTATATGTCCCACACACCAGTACAAAAACATTTGTCCAATCAGACGATTTTGAGATTAGCAGAAATAAAATGGAGTTAATCAGGTCTAGGCACAGTCAGGTTTTACGAGGCCCTGAATAGATTGCGCCGCGGCGCTGGATACCCCGACTGTGAAATGACTGTTACCTCTAATGGAGCGACCCTAATGGTCATCCACGGATATTAATGTCTCTGTAGGGCACATTTTAAAGGCAACTGCGTTTGGCACACCCACCGTTTAACGTCCGTTCACAAAAAAACAGCCCCACGGCTGTGCGGAGAATGATAGCCAAGCCAACAATCTCTCTCTCTCTCTCTCTCTCTCTCTCTCTCTCTCTCTCTCTCTCTCTCTCTGCAAATGGTTATGTATGTAGTCATTTGCTGATGATGGGACTCTGTCTCCATGACAATAGTGTGCTAGGTTTCTCTAGAATGCAATTTGGAAATGTTAGTCCGTGTAACGGAATTTAGCACACTCTCAATAGGTTTCCACCAAATATGGATGTGTTATTATATCCAGTAGATGTGATTTCGAACGTGATTTAAATGTGATTGAGAACATTCTCAGTGTCGACTGCTATACACTATGAAATTCATGTATGAAGTCTTTTAAGCCGTCTGTGTTCTGACACCCTTGTGATAAATCCAAAGGTAACAAGGACTTGACATGTTTATGAAAATATCTTTTCATGTGCCTCTGACAATATAATATTTTGATTCATTCGTTCTTTTATTTTGACACACTATTCTACCAACTGTATAGCCTACGTTTATTGCACATAGCATTTCTTTCAGACATATAACGTTTCATACCATGTTCACCACCAGAGGAAGCTACTGAATAGAATCTGGCAGTTACTGGCCACTTACTGTGGTTGCAGGAAGGTCTGCTAATGTCTGAGTGAAATGCATTTTGTCATGTATGCCATTGCGATTTCTTTTTGGAAAATAACTGTATTTCTCTTACCACGGCGTATTAATAAACTTTTAAACACCAAATTTCCCGTTATTTGATGACTGTTGTACATTAAACGCGCTGTCATAAAGTAATACGTTGTCCGTTTAGTCTACAAAGTATGTATCAAATATAATTTTCCCTCCTTCCTTCCATTTTCTTAACTCTATGATCTAAATTTATTGTGACAGGTGCCGGGGTGATGTTGCTGGGAGCCCAGTGTACCTGCATGCCACATATGCCTTCCCACAAGTCTCTCTTCCTGGATTGCCACGTAACAAGCACAAGTGTTCGCGTCCCACGAAAAAGAGCTTGGCCGACGTGTCGTAGCGGAACCTGCCCTCCGTAGTTGGGGGAAAAAACCACCTAAAAATCCTCACCGGTTTCACAAACGGGAGCAATGGGGGGATCGCAAAGTGTAGAGATTCCGGGAGGAGGATCGGAGGGTTATCATGTTCTCAGAGTATGTATTTGTATGTCTGTTCATTGATTGTAACCGCCAGTTTGGCTACGCTCGGTGAGCGCACCGAAGCATTTAACGGCGGCTGTGACATCAGTCGAAGCCGCGGATTCAGGCGCGGCCTTGATGTAGAGCTAACATGCTAACGGTGGTGAGAATCAGTGATAGTCGTGGTTGTAGCACGCTAATTATGTAGCCGTGTCAAGTGTTGTGCTCTACAGCCGGGCCGTCTGCACCAGTACAGCTTCTTAGATACGACGCACGCATTAACACTGAATTACTAGCATGCTCTGGTCGGAAGGACGCGAAGCTGGCCGGCTAGCTGACAACAGGGCTGACCGGTCAGTCTGTGTCCAGATCATTAAGAAACATCGGCTTCGGATTATGACTGATGTTCTCAGTTTGATCTGATGCTCTCTGAGCACATCACCAGAATTCCAAATATATGAGCAAGCTAGCTAGCATGTTTAACAAGCTTACATTTGCTATTGATTTAGAGGTGCAAAATTTGAAAAGTACTCCAAACATAAGACAATGTTCTTTAAAGCAGAAGACACTGATCTCTTGCTTTGTCATTAAGTAGTGATCTAGCTAACTAGCTGCCTCTTTCAACTTTTACGGGCACCCGGGGTAAAAGAGAAAAGATTTTGCAAACCGACCAACGTGCATTGACACTGGTAATGCAAACAGCGATGCAATGATTAGCTTATTGCAGGTCATACATCACCGTTCTAAAGATCGTTTGTTTTTACATGACGCAGCGCACGCCCTAAATGAAAGGCAGCACGCTAACGTCTGTAGAATGATCCCTTTCATGTCATCAGACGTTACGTTAAGGTCTCGTTCTTCGATATATTTCTGTGTGAGACGTTGTTCTAGTCTGGTTAAAGGTTTCTCTTTCCCTGCTGTAGGTTCAGGAGAACTCTCCAGGACACAGAGCTGGCTTGGAGCCTTTCTTTGACTTCATCGTGTCCATCAATAACACCAGACTGGTATGTTTGTTTGTTTGTTTGTTTTAATCCAATGCTCTTGCTGCTTCGGTCAGTCATCATGACTACAACACGAAACATAGTGGCTCTCAACTCTCTCCATCTGCAAAGCCATTAGCTGACTCCATCATCTCCTTGAAAGAGAAGAGGCTATGAGGTTAAAGAGAAAAAGGAAGAGAAAGAAAGCGTATTCTGATGTAGAAAGAGACTGAGTTGATGTGACATGGGGCAGAGACTGAAGGATTGGGGGAAGGTAATTTACAGATGAGAGAGAGAGAGGGAGTGAGACGGAGCGAGAATGCTAATTTGGACAAAAAAAGATGGACAGTATGCAAACAGACAGGTCAGGCAACACTCTAGTAATAGGTGCCCTGTTAGTGCACACACACACACACACACAGTCAACACACGCACTCGCACACACACACACACACACACAGTCAACACACAGAGTGTTTGATTGCACCAGACAGTACTCTGAAGCTGTTAGTTTTGACAGTAGTATGATGCAAGTCAAAGAGAAGATGCAGATAAGTGAACATGAAGATACAACTTCTGGTTCCCCTCACTTTCATTATGAATAACACAACACGTTTTTCATACGATGGGTGTGGTGTCACGACTGTGTAGAACAAGGATAACGACACCCTGAAGGACCTGCTGAAAGCAAACGTGGAGAAGCCTGTCAAGATGCTCGTCTACAGCAGCAAAACGCTGGAACTACGGGAAACCACCGTAACCCCTAGCAACATGTGGGGCGGCCAGGGGCTTCTCGGTGTCAGCATCCGCTTCTGCAGCTTCGAGGGAGCCAATGAAAACGTCTGGCACGTGCTGGTGAGTGACTGGACAGCCAATAGGGAATGGCCTTTATCAGCCCAGGGAAGGGCTAACAGCGAATCACTGTGATTGTTGTTATTGGGTGGGTTGCTGAAGGAAGGAAGGCGTTGGTCACAGATTGAATGAAATGAAAAGAGAGAAAAAAAAAAAACTGAGCAGACCAGTCTGTCAGGGCATTTAAAGTCATTCTGTAGACCAGCCCTGTCTAACAGTCATTCCTCTTCTTCCTCTTCTCTTCTCTTCTCTTCTCTTCTCTTCTCTTCTCTTCTCCTTTCTTCTCCTCTCTTCTCTTCTCTTCTCTTCTCTTCTCTTCTCTTCTCTTCTCTTCTCCTCTCCTCTCCTCTCTTCTCTTCTCTTCTCTTCTCTTCTCCTCTCTTCTCTTCTGTCTGTCCCTCAGGAAGTGGAACCTAATTCTCCGGCAGCACTGGCTGGTTTAAGGCCACACACAGACTACATCATTGGAGCAGACACAGTAATGAATGAGGTATCAATTTGTTCTTCCTCTGCCCCCCCCCCCCCTCTCTCTCTCTCTCTCTCTCTCTCTCCTTCAGTGTCAGTCCTGAGCTATTTCACATTAAAAGAAAAACCAAAACAAAGAGCCCAGAGAAAACCTAGGAATTGAATTCATGGTAAACAAATGACCCAGTGAATGACAATGTCCTAACCTCTACTGTTTCAATGGTCTTCTCTCCAACTCAGTTTCACCACATATTGGTGCCTGTGTTTATTTTTTTTTTTTCCCCTATTTGTTTGTTTGTTTGATTTTGTTTTGCAGCCTCACTTTAACAGCTGCGTCAGCCAAATACTTTGTGCGCATTTTTAGAAAAGCCAGACCACACTATTGTCAGCACACTAGCATCCTGTCCTGTCTTAGATGTTTTCTCCAGCTCTTAAAAAAAAAAAAAGATTAGGTCTAAACCCTTTGAGTGTGATGTTTACAAATCAACCCACTTTAGCAAGGCATTCTCTGCCGTGTGTGGTCCTTTTTCTGAAAACGGTGTGTGTGTGTGTTTGTCCACAGTCTGAGGACTTGTTTTCGCTGATAGAAACTCACGAAGGGAAAGGGTTGAAGCTCTATGTGTACAACACTGACACAGACAACTGCAGAGAGGTTGTCATCACCCCCAACAGCGCCTGGGGAGGCGAGGGCAGGTGTGTGTGTGTGTGTGTGTGTAACATTGTAACATTATCTGTGTCTGTGCTCTGTTGTTGGCGGATATATATGCAGGACTGTTGAAAGCTGTTTATTTGCTTTTAAATCTGTTGTGTGTGTGTGTGTGTGTGTGTGTGTGTGAGTGAGTGAGAGAGAACCTTTCTCCAGGCTATGTGTGTGCGTGTCTCTCTGTGTTATTTCACCTGGCTGTTTGTGTGTAACGCGCCCTTGGCGCTCTCTCTCTCTCTTCCTCTGCGTGTGTGTGTGCGTGTTTGTGTGTGTGTGTGTCTAACGCTGTTCTCTCCTCTCCTGTGGTGCAGTCTTGGTTGTGGCATTGGTTATGGTTACCTGCACAGAATCCCCACACGACCTTTCGAAGAGGGAAAGAAGATAAGTTTCCCTGGACATCCTCCAAGCGAACCAGTCAGCCCACTGAAGGATGGCTTCACTGAGGTGTGTGTGTGTGTTTGTTTCCTGGTGGTCTGGATTGCTCACAGATATGCGAATGTAAAGGAATCTTTGCTTTCCTGGAAGGGCCTAACTTACTGTGTGTGTGTGTGTGTGTGTGTGTGTGTGTGTGTGTGTGTGTGTGTGTGTGTGTGTGTGTGTGTGTTTGGGAGCCAGCGCAGGCATGTGTGACAGTATGGGAGGGTTTTAATTAGTATTATTAATGACGTCCATAGTGTTCTTTAGACCCTTTCATCTTTGACATTAATCTCCTCTATCTCTGTTTTTTCTCTTTCTCTCTCTCTCTTCTCTTTCCCTCTCTCTCTCTTCTCTCTTTTTCTCTCTTGCATTCTCCAGGTTCAGCTCTCAGCTGTTACCCCACCCCCTGTTACACCCCCTGCTCCTACGGGGCTTGAGGAAGGGCTGACAAGCCTGTCACTCACCTCAGCCCCGCCCACCATTCCCAGTGAGCTCAACACAGGTAAGCATCTTTTTGTCTGAAGCCAATACGGATGCATGAAGTCCCTCAGCTACGAGTCCTTACTCGAGATTCGGTAGATGGTGAAGTTTTATTGCACTGTTATTTTTGGAGAGTTTATCTGTTTAATTTTCCTGTTGCATCAGATGTAAACACTTTATGACTGTTTTAACTGTGTGAATCATAGCCTTTTTATGTATTAGCCAATAGCTACAAATTTTGATGACGTTTTATTCTTAAGACTATGTCTCTGGCACCTTGGAAATGTTCAAGGTGAGAATAATTCCTGTCCAAACACAACTTACTGTTGAGTGTCAGATACTGTAACTGCAGACGTGTCTCAGGCCTGTTACTGCATTAGTGTAACGTGTGTGTGTGTGTGTGTGTGTGTGTGTGTGTGTACCAGGTATGCCCACAGTCCCACTGTTGCCTACTCAGGTGACGCCATCTCTGAGTTCATTACCCGCTGTCAATCCCGCCACCACGCTACCGGGTTAGTCACAACACACATCAGCACTTACAGACATCATACACACACACACACACAGAGACACACACACACACAGACACACACACACACACACACACACACACACACACAGACATCTCACGCACACACACGCACACACACACACACACACAGACATCTCACACACACACAGAGACACACACACACAGACACACACACACACACACAGACATCTCACACACACACAGACACGTAGAGACACACACACACAGACATCTCACGCACACACACACAGACATCTCACGCACACACACGCACACACACACAGACATCTCACGCACACACACACACACAGACATCTCACACACAGAGACACACACACACACAGAGACACACACACACACACAGACACACACACACACACAGACACACACACACACACAGACACACACACACACACAGACACACACACACACACAGACACACACACACACAGACACACACACACACACAGACATCTCACACACACTCACACACACACAGACATCTCACACACAGAGACACACACACACACAGACACCCACACACAGACATCTCACACACACACACACACACAGACATCTCACACTCACACAGACACACACAGACATCTCACACACAGAGACACACACACACACACACACACAGACATCTCACACTCACACACACACACACACACACACACACACACATGCACACACACACAGACACACGCACACTGACACACACCCACACATACACACACACACACACGCACAGACACGCACACACACACACGCACAGACACGCACACACACACACACAGACACCCACACGCACAGAGACACACACACCCGCACACACACAGACACACGCACGCACACACACACAGACACATTAGAGAAACAACACAGGCCAGACTCCTGTCACTCAGTTCTGAAGAGTTTTGATTTGTGCAGAGATATATGATTTCTTGGGTCGATCAGCTTGATTAACAGAAATATTCTAGTTTTAAAAAATCTAATGCACGTAAACAAAGAAAGAGGCATGCTCACAGTGTAGATGCATGAGGAAAAGCTTTAGCAGAGGCAGTTGTAACCATGTCCAGTCGTTGTTGGAATACAGTTAATAAAAGTAGCTAGAGGTGCCACACGAAGAACCTAGAGCATACACTGAACTTGACACTCAGGAGTTTGCTCCAAATATTTACACACACACCCACACCCATGTTACTGTGCATGCTGGGTAATGGCCCAGGTGTGTGCTGCAGGAGCGATAGAATAAAAAAAAGGGACCAGGAAATGAAGAAAACTCAAGTTGAACAGTTTTGGGTGCACTTGGTTTAGTGGATTGTTTGTGCCCATCCACAGTGGGTTTTTGGCCCTGTCCGTTTCTTGTTAGTGTGTAATGTGTTATGTTTTCGGTTTTGTTCTGTTTGTAGGTTTGATGCCGTTACCGGCAGGTCTTCCACCGCTCCCCAACCTGCCAAACCTCCCCAACCTTAACATTCCCTTACCGGACCTGAGCGCAGTGTCGCTACCCGGGATCAGTGGGCTACCCCCCTCGACCACAGGTACACACACACACACACACACACACACTCACACTCACTCTCTCTCTCTCTCTCTCTCTCTCTCTCTCTCTCTCTCACACACACACACTCTCTCTCACACTCACACACACGCACTCACTCTCTCTCTCTCTCTCTCTCTCTCTCACACACGCACACACACACACACACACACACACACTCTCTCTCTCTCTCACACACACATGTACACATACACATACACACACTCTCTCTCACACTCACACACTCACTCTCTCTCTCTCTCACACATGCACACAAACATGTACACATGCACACACACACTCTCTCTCTCTCTCACTTACACTCTCTCTCACTCACTCACACCCACATGCACTCTCACTTTCTCTGTCACATTCACACACACACTCTCTCTCTCTCTCTCCCTTTCTCACAAATTCACACTCACACACATGTACACACACACACTCGCTCTCTCTCTCTCACACACACACACACACACACTCGCTCTCTCTCTCTCTCACACACACACACTCGCTCTCTCTCTCTCACACACAGACACACACTCTTTCCCTTTCTCTCTCACTTACACTCTTTCCCACACACACACACACACACACACATACACACACTCTCACACTCTTTCTCACATTCCCATTCAGACACACACACACACACACAGATTTCATATGCACATACACGGTAGTACAGAATCTGGGCTTTCAGTCTGGGAGTTTCCCTCAACCCAGTGCTTCACAGGGTATGTTACATTTTTAGAGGGGGTAACAGTAGGCACTTTTCATTGGGAATTGACCAATCAGCAATCTCAGGGCCTTTGCCTTTGCCTGGAGTCTTGAGTCCCCTTCTTACTACAAAAAACAAACAAACAAACAAACACTGTCCATCACATTTTCAAAAATGCCAACTACCCTACGTAAAAAAAAAAGTCATTTCGTAGGAACTGAGAATTCACCATCTAGTTCCGCGAGGCTCAACTTTAAAAGTATTTTAGTATATTCTCCTATTTAATGAAGTTACTTTAATGAAGTCATTTTTTTTTTTTCATGTCTTTATCTCTCGTTTTAGGTATGCCCACCCTGGCACCTCTGGGCACCCTCCCTCCTCTAAACCTCCCAGGCATGGCACCCTTATCCATGCCAACCGTACTCCCCACCATGCCAGGCGTCTCTCTACCCTCCACCCTGCCCCCCTCGGACCTCATCCCCCCCGTCTCCACGGCAACGGACCTCACCCCAGCCCTCATCCTGGACGCCACTCCTGCCGCTGCTGACAAAGACACGCCCACGGGAGCACCCGTTGCCACAGAGACGGTCTCCCAGGAAACGCCGGAAGCCGAAAAACCAGCCCCCGAGTCTTCGTAACCAGGAGGCGTTTATGAGGGGGGGGGGGGGAGCGTTTTTTCTCTCTCTCCCTTTTTTTTTTTTTTTTTTTTTGAAGGCAAACGGGCTGGCACTCTCTCTCTTTGTCTCTCTCTCGCTCTCTCTCTCTCTCTCTCTCTCTCCCCCTCCCTCCCTCCCTCTCGCTCTCTCTCCCCCTCCCTCCCTCCCTCCCTCCCTCTCGCTCTATAACCACGTACCGTTACGTGTCTCTCTCTCTCTCCCTTTCTCACTCATGTATTTATTCAGTCTGAAAGGATCACACCCCCAGGGCTGTGAAGAGTCAGCCCAGGTCTGAGAACAGGGAGCGAAACAGAAAGACTGACGGACGGACAGACGAACGAACCAACGGGTGGATGGATGGATGGATGGATGGATGGATGGAGGGATGGACGGTCCGTTAAAGTGAAGAAAGAGATACAAAAGCTCAGAGGAATGTTCTAGCAGCCGGCTCGGCCCTGCGCTCTTACAGCACTGCCTTCCTTTTCTACAACACCTGTGCTTCTCTCTCTCTCTCTCTCTCTTTCTCCTTCCCTCTCCCTCTGCTAAATCAACCTATGATAATTCAATCAATTGTTAATTTTTGTTCCATGTTAATGGTCATTCTGAGTTGTGATTGTACCCTGTACTTTGATTATGTTTTTTTTTTCTTTTTCTTGTTCTTTCTTCCCTTTTTTGTTTGTTTGTTTTTTGTTTTGTTTTTTTTTTTGCATTTTTGCACCACATTTTTATTGATTTGAATCGTTTCGTTAGATTATTTCCCATTTTTTCCAGTGTCGCTCTATTTCTATGCACAGTCGCTCTGGGCTCCATGTGAGCGGGTGCCTCTCCTCGCGCCCCGGGTCTGGAGGTAGAAAATGAAACACGCGCTGTATGGTAGTAGGACAGTGAAGCGGGCAAAAACAAAAGACAACAAAACAAAACAAAACAAAACAACAAAAAAAAGCAGAGTGCAGAGATTGTTGCACGCGCCCGGGTGTACAGAATACTCCTGTTCATACACACGCGAGCAATAAACTACTTGGAATTTTACACTACCACTGTCTTTCTTACCTTATTTTACATTCTGCAACTCATACAATTGTATTTGGCAGTTTTTTAAAAAAAGCTACGCGTAGGCCTATTGTAAGGCAGATGTGTTTTTTTTTTTGGCGGGGGGAGGGGTCGATGAAAGTTTGCAGCTAAGGGTTTCTTATCACGCCCTCGATGTCAAATACGTGTTTATCACCGTTTAAAGAATAGCGATGTAATACGTTTTGGCATTTTTATTCATTTTGAACGAGAGTAGGCCAGCGCGTGGCTGTAACGACCTGACTGCACAGCAGAAGCCTCAGAAGTTGTGGCGTCCGCGGTGTTAAGGTTCGCTGACCACTTGGCATTCTGTGAAGGTGTGTGTGTGTGAGTGAGAGAGAGAGGCTGGAGGATTTGGTCGATAGGTGTTAAGTGATACTCATTCAAGTCATTACGCCGAAAGAAAAAATTCGGCCAGACGACGGGAACATGTCCGACCAGCCTCCGCTCTCGACTGATCTTTAAGTTGCAACAAAATCGTCAAATGCAAAAGCTTAGTTACTCACCGGTGTGAAACCTCATATACTAAATGGATAAACTGAAGATGAGCCGTGAGGACACCTGGAGGCGATCATCCGATCAGGATTTAGTGTCGTCGCCGTCGAGGCGCACAGGTAAGTACAGAGTGCAAAGACAAAGAAATATGTTTAGCCCCTTGAAAGTGTATTTTCTTTTGAAATAATGTGGCCAGATTCGAATTTCATTTTTTTCCAGATAGGTTATAACATGCTGAACAGAGCGCCTTCTCTCACGTTACCAAATCTAGGATGATGGTTCTAGAAAAGTTTGGTGGTTTGAACATATCTTTGGAAATCTAGCCAGATGTGAGAATCCGTTTCACAAATTGGCCAAAGCAAGTGAACCAAAATATAACTTAATATTTCTCGCTGGTTACTTTACTCAATCGGATTTCTCTGTCGATTTCGTGCGACAAGTAGGCCTCAGTGAAGCTCCAATCCAATATTAATTTTGTTAATGTTAATTTTGTCCAATCTAAATGGGGTATAAACCAGGCAGTTTTGCAAAAGATGGCTGACTTCAGTCGGGGATAATAATGCGATGGCATTTACGAACCCAGCAATGAACCAATTACACAGTTAGATGAACTGTAACAGTTTTAAAACTGATTAACCTGCACTGACTTGATACGATATCACAATACCTCGTTACTCTGCATCTCTGGAAAGCTATCTTTTGTTCTTTGTCTCGGATGTTGGTCTACAAGCAGGTAGTTTGGCAGAAGATAGAGAAATCGCGTCAAAAGCTGTTCATTTCGTTCTGGATGGTGCGCGTAAAGGAACAGTTCACCTGTGCTCGAGCATAGCGGAATTGCTCCGCGAAAACCAACGGTAAGTTTCGTTGTCGCATCAAAAGAAAAAAACAACAGAAATTCTCGCGACACAGAATTGAACAGTTTATGTATTATGTGTCTTGAGAACATCTGGGACACTCACCAAAGTAATATTAAGCTCGAAGCCCCCCCTCCAATGCCCTGAGAAACATTGTCCCACACCCTCCAACATTTAACGAACACTGTCAACCATTTACTCAACATTAGGATAGCTGCCTTTGTCCCCTTGTTTTGACATATTTTTGCTTCTAGGAATTTAAATGTAGTCACGTTTATGTCTGCTCCCCTACATCTCTCAAAGACGTAATCGTGTTTTTTTTTCTCCCACGTTTCCCTATGTGATTCTCAGGTTACGCAGGACAGTCGAAATGCAGAGGGTGTTGATTGCGGAGATGGGGGGTCCT
Source organism: Chanos chanos (assembly GCF_902362185.1). Classification (NCBI taxonomy): domain Eukaryota; kingdom Metazoa; phylum Chordata; class Actinopteri; order Gonorynchiformes; family Chanidae; genus Chanos; species Chanos chanos. The sequence goes on along the minus strand of NC_044502.1, from coordinate 3,871,348 downwards.
GTTCTGCAGGATCCTGATTGCTCATTAAAAGTGAATGGCAATAACTCTCAAGACTGTTCAAGCTTACTGGTTCCCACTGTCTCTCCTTTATCATGTGGAGTGAGTGTATTCAATATAATACTTAAGGCGATGTGTGTGTGTGTGTGTGTGTGTGTGTGCGCGCCCGTGTTTGTGTTCACTGAACATTTTGTCGATCTCGTTTTTAGAACGTCAGTGTCTCCCCGTCGTCCTGCTCTGGTCAGAGTAGTTGCCGGAACAATCCGTCGTACAGAGCATCACCATCCTCTCTCCCCCGACGGGTTCCCCCTCCCAGTAGCGCTTTTGTGAACCAAAGGAGACTGGTAGGTTCTGATCTCAAGAGAAATGGTTCATTCTCACACTCTACAGCACACAAACCAGGAGAATGTTTTCTGCAAACCTACTGCATTTCCTCAGGTTCAGTTGCTGAATGTTTTGTGTCCTCCCAATAGTATAATGCCCACTGCGGTGTGTGGCTTGCGTGAACCGGCCGAGTACCTCTATAAATTTGATATTTAAATGACTCTAGTTCTACACCCCTCTCCGGTTAATTTAGTGATGTCATAATTGAGTCATTGAACAGTAAAATTAGTGATTTTAGTTCAGGAAAAAAGCCAAATGCGTAGAAATGGCAGGGGAGGGGTCAAGGCAACTTTGTTTCCATTATTAAATGGAAGAGGATAAACATGTCATTTCATATTTCCCCCAGAAGAGGGCGCCACTAGAGAATGTTAAATTCCAGTTCTGACTGTGCTGTCCTCGGTGAATTATGATTTGCATTCTCAGAGTTCTCTTACCTGCCACAACTCACTGCTGATCTCTCAAATATTTCAGCAAAGACATTTCACACCCTCTCCACCAAGTCTCATACTAAATCTTTCTCTCTCTCTCTCTCACGCACATGCCATTAGTAAAGGCATTAATAAAGGACTCAGTAAATAACCTGGCCCCTTGACCACACAAACACGAGTCATGTGTTTTAAATAAACACACGCACACAAACTTCATACTTTAACGTGATATATTTCACATTTTTGTCTCATTTTTATCATTTTTTTTTTTGCGGAGAAAGAAAAGCAAACACAGCCGTCCTTGAATGCGTTAGTTAAATGCAAATGAGCGCAGGATGGGTTTTGATTCGTTCCTTCTGTGAGATGCTGTCGGCTCAAGTGGTTAATTTGCGATATCTGAATGAAGATATTGATTAATCACAAATGACGGGGGGGGGGGGGGGGGGGGGGGGGCTGACGCTCTCGCTCGTCCCACGTGCAGCTGTCGAGACAATCTGCTCCAGACGACGACTGCGTAATGGGGGCGGAGCCCACGCCGGAATCCAGCCAGTCGGAGCTTAGCGTCACATCAGGTGACGGGAAACACCTCAGAGGACACCTGCGACGGACCCGAAAAAACCACCTCAGCGTGAAGGCACTGGTGCACCAGGAACCCGAGACTGGAACTGGTAAACCAGTTTGAGCTCTAACGGTGCACCTCCACACAGAACAGAGACTGCATCCTTTTGATTGACAGCCTGATCCAAACCCACCTGTCCATAACATCTTAAGACATTGCCATGAACTGTGATATTATTCTATGTAGTGACCTGTCCATAACACCTTAAGATATTACCATGAACTGTGATATTATTCTATGTACTGACCTGTCCATAACATTTTAAGACATTACCATGGACTGTGATATTATTCTATGTAGTGATCTGTCCATAACATCTTAAGACATTACCATGGACTGTGATGATATTCTCGGAGTGACTGTGATGTCTGACATGGTCACAGATCTTTTCTAAACAGAGTGACAAAGCACTCCTCAAAACAAAGTGAGGGGCCTGCACTTGCAGGAGTTAAAACTGTTCTCAAATTTACAGCAGGGGAAAATAAAAATTAAAAAAAAACGATTTGTATGGGGTATGTGTGAGGTACTTGATCTGTTTTTGGATGTGGGTGAGGTTGAAATGTTTATTTAAGTCACTAATGGAATGTTCCTTAGGAAGGAGGGACAGGAGCTGGTTTTCTCTTAAAGGAGTGTTTTAACTGCTCGGTCAGTAAGGGGGTGGTGGTCTGAAATGTCATTGCGTGACTATAAGGGTTAAGGGGTTTGAACCTGAGAGGAGGCTATCCACATGCCTCTGGGCCCTGCGCTTTAACCCTGAGGTTTCTCGAACATCATGAGACCTTTGACACAAGCAGCAAATTACTGAAAAATCCTCCAGACCAGTGGTTCTCAACCCTGCTCCTGGGGGACCCCTGCTCTGTATATCTTCTATCCATTCTTGCTCGGAACACACCCATTTAGTGTGATTAACACGCTCTTGATTGAATCAGGAGTGCCCAGCCAATCAAAAGTGCCACTGATGAGTTCAGTCAGGTGGGTTGAGCAGGGGCCCCCCCCCCCCAGGAGCGGGATCGAGAACCCCTGTTCTAGACCAGACCGCTGGGTGGTCGAGAAAAGGTTAACAGAGAAAAACGAGATATCTGCGAGTAGACACACGACATGAACAGATTCGGACAGACGTTTATCATTTTCATAATAAAACGGACAAGACGACAAAAAAACAAGTGACGGCAGATGTATTAAAATAGTTTTTTTTTTTTCTTTTTCAAATGTTTATTGACTCTTTTGGCTACATTCCCTACCATTGCAGCAGCATTGAAGACACAGTTCAGCTTATTGAGTTGGAAACAGGCTGAAGGGGGGGGGGGCAGACAGACAGACAGACAGAGAGAGAGAGAGAGAGAGAGCAAGAGCGAGAGAGAGGTATGACGAGAAAAGAGGAAGAAGTGGATGAGAGGGGGGAAAAAAAAAAGCACACAGACCACGTTCTTCTTAAAGGAATCCCGTCTGCAGAAACGCGCTTATCTCTCTCGAGACGTTTGTTCAGGGAAAGCATACGCCTTTGCTCCAGTTTTAAGGGTCAAGTACATTGTTTGTTGCAGGTTGCTAAGCGATGTGACGGGAAGGGGGTGTGGCCAAGTGTATAGTAATTTATCATTATGGGCGGGTTCCGGCCCACCTTCCGTCTCTTCAATTGAAAATGTCACTCACAAATATAGTCGGGAAGTCTGACCCATCCAGCCATACACACACACACAGTCAGACGTGACACGCCACACGCACACCCACACAGTCAGACCTGACATGCCACACACACACATACACACACACACACAGTCACACCTGACACGTTTCTCTCACTCACACACACACTCACACCTGACATGTCTCTCTCACTCACTCACTCACTCACACACACACACACACACACACACACACACACACACACACACTCTGCAGCATGCTCTGATTTTTTCTTTTCTTTTTCTGGCAATTAAAATTCTTTTTTTTGTTGTTTTGTTTTTGTTTTTTGTTTTTTTGGGGTTTTTTTTTACACAAAAACTGTACAATTTGTACCTTAAGAAAAATCACACAGCTGGAGGGGGCACGGGGGGGGGGGGGCAAGCTACCAAACGTCCATCAAAATAAAAGCATCCGAAACATGACTACGCGTTAGATAACTAACTCAAACTGAAGGGCTGATTAGAAGAAAGAAAGAAAGGAGAGGGGGGGGGGCACTAAGTCTGTGTACACCTGATCAACTAATGCTCCACCCTTAGGTGACATACAGTTCATTAGAGTAGACAGGTTTTACTGTAGGGGCTGTTTCCTTGTGTGTGTGACACAACAACTCTACTGGACTGTCCACGTTTGGTTAACACTGTGCTTCCCGCAGTGTGACTGAATACACACACACACACACACACACACACACTTGGGTGAATCCACACACCCACTGTAGGACACAAATGCATTGACTCACTTGCAAACAACACACTCACTCACACACATGTTTATGCTAGCATGTCTCACTGACATGATCTAATCTTCGGACAGACCAGATAACACACATTGGTTTATATGTTAACACATGTTCACGCACACACACACCATGTAGTGGAGTAGCACAGGGTATGATCAGTCAGTATCCCCTCTTTTTGTTAAAGCCATGTCCCCTCTAGCACCTGTAACCTCTGGGGAATTTAAAAAAAAATTCCCCCCACAATTTTTTTTTGTTTCTTTTTACAGTTTTCCAAAAATCACCTCATCACAAAACAAACGTCCATTTTTTTTTTTTAAACATTCCATCACTGACACTCAACTGTCCAATAAGATCAGAGCTCATGCAGGAAGTGACTTCAGCCACCCTCTCAGTCACCATGACGACCAGCTGTGTCAAGAGGGGAGGGGCTGGCATATTCTATCACTTATACACGGCCCCTTCCTCCTTCCCCCTCTACATGAGGAGCGGAGAGGCGAGGGGAATGGCCATTTCAACCGTCAATCGTTCACTCAGCCAATCAGTATGAAATGATGCCAGAAGAGGCGGGACTAGAGGGCATGGCCTGCAGGTTTCCTGACGAATTGGATCGTCTCATATGAGGAAGCAAATAGGAATCACTGCCAAGCTGTTGGACGTCGTAGCGATCTTCCTTCCTGTAGGCAAGACAGCGCCGGATAAATGCCTACAGAGAGAAAAAAACAAACGAGAGAGAAAGGGAATAAGCAAAAAAAACAAAAAGTGTAAAAAAAAAAAAAAAACAGATGAAAATTTTGACCTCTGCCATTCCCCATACATGCTATACCTTCCCTGTCATACACTGATCTGACACATGTAGTCATGAAAATGTCACACATTCACGTGTTTGTTAGAATGGTCTGGCTCTAACCCAGGGCTGGGTCTGGGTCTGGGTCTGGCTCTAACCCAGGGCTGGGTCTGGGTCTGGGTCTGGCTCTAACCCAGGGCTGGGTCTGGGTCTGGCTCTAACCCAGGGCTGGGTCTGGGTCTGGCTCTAACCCAGGTCTGGGTCTGGCTCTAACCCAGGTCTGGGTCTGGCTCTAACCCAGGGCTGGCTCTGGGTCTGGCTCTGGCTCTGGCTCTGGGTCTGCATGACCACAAACAGGGGGGTGACTGGTCTGAATCCCAGGCCAAGGGAAGGGTTGACTGGAGGGCAGCTGGCTCTAAGGCCTCTGTCCTTCCACGGCTGGTGGATGTCGGAGCAAAGCAATAGTCCCCGAGTTGCTGGAGGCTGGAGGGAGATTGAAAAGCGGGGGGGGGGGGGGGGCTGTGCTGTCTCCCTCAATGCCCCCCCCCCCCATCTGCCCCTCCCACCTCCCCTCCCCACCCCACCCCCCAAATGTAACATGGCAAACTAGCTCCAGGGCCCTGACCCGTCCGGATAAATGTTTCAACAATATATTTGGAAGTTGACAAACAAAGGAAATATCAAACAATGGAACCGTGTCATAACCCAGCAGAGGGAATAGAGTCGCCCACTGTCTTCCAAACAGCCACGGTCCTTAATGGAATGCCGTCATACAAGTTCTGAACTCCGTCTAGCGAGATACCGATCCGTTTTTCTGTTGTTTTTTTTTCTTTTCCCGAGAAGAGAGCCTCGAGGTTTTTTCGTTTCTTTTTCTTTTTCTTTTTGAAAGCGAGGACGAGACTGGAAATTTACTCTGTGCGCTCCACCTTCCAAACTCGCTAATCAGTGTTCAAACCGTGATGAATGGAGAGTGTTTGTCCTTTCTTTTCACTCTGTTCACAGAACTAGTGTGGTGTCTGATTAACTCGAGAGTGTGTGTGTGTGTGTGTGTGTGTGTGTATGTACCACAGCGTGCAGCTGATGTCCTAAAACAGTTCTGCATCCTCTGGAACATGATTAAACCATGCAGCCAAACAGCCACTCAACAACTGCCCAGGCCACCAGAAAGAGCTCTTTCATACTGAAGTGCTGATTTTTAAGACGTGCTTGTATTTTAAAATAAAAGTCCCCCCGACCCCCCCACCCTCTGTCAGATGTTTCTGTTATTTTGTCTAGCCCTGTCTTTGCATTAGAAACAGATGTAGGATAACGTCACAGAGATGTTTATTAACATTACAAACGGAGCTACGATTGGAACAGAAGGTTTGTCTTGAGAACTGACCTTGGCTTCATTGCTAGCCACAGGTTTGGCTGGAAACTGGACCTCAGTGGCTTTGAGGATAGTATTCTCCTGAAGGATGTCTTGTTGAGACTGGTTATGGCCAAACGGCTGTAGGGAGGGGAGGGGGGATAAAAAAAAAAAGAAGACGACCACCACGACATTACTGAAACATTGATGTGAAACAACCACAGTTTAAAGAAAGCCACAGTAATATCGACGCTCATGTTAACATGTCACAGGGACTTGAGGTCACATGGAAAACACGCTGGGGGGGGTCACATGTTTGCTGCTTCTACGTTGTGATTTTTAATACCCGAGCACGCAGCGACCTTGAGGTGACCTTGCAAAATCCTTCTTCAGTAAACAGCCCTTCACTGATGTTTGAGTACAAGAAAAGTATAAACAGGTGTGTCTGTGTGTGCGTGTATGTGTGTGTGTGTGTGTGTGTGTGTGGTTACCTTTCGTCCGTATAGACACTGGAAGAAAATAACTCCCACGGACCAGACGTCGACTTTATTTGAAATCTTTGGAGGTTCTTTACCGACGACAAAACACTCTGGAGGTAAATACCTGGCCAAAAAAAAAATTAAAATTTTAAGTAATTAAAATGAATCAAATTAAATTCTCTCTGTTAAAATCTGCATGGAGAACTTGAGGAAAATGAATTGGGTTGAGGGGGTTTGAAGCTGGTTGGGAAAGAGGTTGGGAACCCCTGGTTTGAACTAAAAGGATTAACGAACAGATGACTGACTTCTTCTCCCTCTCTTTCTGTCGTTCTCACACAGACAAATAAAAATCACTAGTTAGATGTTAGATGCTGATCCCACAAGGTTACTGAGTCAGGTATTATAACTCTAACTGTGTATAGACCCCCCCCCGCCAACAGAAACACACACAGACCCCCCACCCCACAGAAACACACACACACACACACACACGTGTTTGTCTCACCAGTAGGTTCCAGCTCCCTGAGAGGTCAGGTCCATACCGTCCACGCCATAGTTGTCATCGTCCATGATTTTGGACAGGCCGAAATCCGTGATCTTAATCTCTCCACACGCCGTGCCGTCCACCAACAGGATGTTACCTGCAGATCGCAGCAGACATGGAGCCAGTGAGCGAGCCAGCACTGGACCATATTCAAATATCATTCAAATACAACTGCACCGTGAGCAAAATTAAAGTAGGAGGATTACGGTCATGTTAAATCAAGACAGAGAGAGAAACAGTAGAGTCCAGTTCCGCTGCCAGTTTAAGCTTTCTCAAGTTTGTCAATGAAATGAGCGACCGTCTGACACATCAAGTAGCTTGTCTTCATGACGCTTGTGCTTGTGTGTGTGTGCACCTGGTTATGCTTTGTGTCTATTTGTGTACCTTGTTTTGTGTTGTTTATGTACCTGTTTCATGTTGTGTGTGAGTATGTGCGAGTTCCTTGTTTCATGTCATTAGTGTGTGTGTGTGTGTGTACCTGGTTTGAGGTCATAGTGGATGATTAGCGGTTGGTCTCGTTGAGGTATCTGAGTGCATTGTTTCATGTCATTAGTGTGTGTGTGTGTGTGTGTGTACCTGGTTTGAGGTCATAGTGGATGATTGGCGGTTTGATCTCGTTGAGGTATCTGAGTGCATTGTTTCATGTCATTAGTGTGTGTGTGTGTGTGTGTGTGTGTGTGTGTGTGTGTACCTGGTTTGAGGTCATAGTGGATGATTGGCGGTTTGATCTCGTTGAGGTATCTGAGTGCATTGACGATCTGCATGACGATGGACCGAGCCTCTTTCTCTGACATCAGCTTGTGCTGCTTCAGGTAAAAATCCAGATCGTTCCCCTCACAGAACTCCAGCACCGTGCAAAACCTTAACAATAATAAAACCCACAAACAACAGAGGATTACCTCTAAATACTCACAGACCTCCAGCACTGTGCAAAACCTTAACAAACACCAAAACTTTACCTCTAAATACTCACAGAGCTATTTAAACTAACAAACTAACTGTTTTATCACAAGAAGCACCAAAAATGTCATTGGACACTTGGATGGAATGAGCCATATGTGGGTGAAGGCTTGTGAAAATGAATATTCAGAACCAGTCGGCGTGTGCTTTCAACACCCGTCCAATCACCAGCTTAGAGACAAACTTGACAATCTCAATCTTTCTGCGGCCCCGCCCGACAGCGACAAAAACGCAGCTCTAACGTGTCCTCGGCGGTTGCCGCAGCAACCTCGACAGAGCCGTCACTCACGTGTCCGTATCCAGGGAGAAGTAGTCATAGAGTTTGACTATTCTGGGATGGTCCAGCTGCTTGTGAATTCTGTATTCTCGACAGGCATGTCTGAAAAACACAGAGTCACTTCCTGATGAGTCATGTGAAAACTGCTGTTTCATTATTATAACTCTGGTAAGATTTTTTTTTTAAGGATGTTGTTCTCAGGCTTGAGAGAGGTTCAGGGAAGATGGGCAGGGTTACAGAGAGAGGGAGTGTGGGGGAGAAAGACCTACTTATGGTAGTTCTCTTTTTTCTCTTCTCTCCAGTTCTTGTTGAGTTGGTGAATCTTAACCGCAGCATAACGTTGTTCCATAAGGTCAAAGGCCTAAATACACACACACACATACACACACACACACACACACGTACACACACATACATACACACACACACAAACGGAGAGAGAGAGAGAGAGAGCGCAAGAGAGAGAGAGAGTGAGAGCAAGAGAGAGAGTGACAGCGAGAGCGAGAGAGCGTGAAAGCGAGCGAGACAGAGAGCGAGCGAGAGAGAGAGAGAGAGAAAGAATGATGGAGAGAAAGTGTGTACGTCACATTAGAAAACGCGTAGTAA
>NC_044502.1:3847500-3852500 GCF_902362185.1 Chanos chanos | reverse complement strand
ACAGTCTAAACGCGCACTTAAACTTGCAGCTCTGGTAGCCTATAAATACATTTTTTTTACAGAGTTTAAATGAAGTTAACACTCTCACACATTTCTTCTGAATTCATATTCTGTGTCTCGTAAAACATTTTCGCCTCCAAAAGCAGAGCACTATGTTTGGTGTCTTGAATGCGCGCCAACAAATCGGAGAAATCCACTGGTGACGCAAGAAAAGAGGAAACACACACACACACACACACACTCTGGACCCAAATCCAGGTCTATGGGACTGAGGTTTTGCTGAATTTGGCCTGATCCAATTATTGATTATCTCTTCACGAATCAGTCAGGTCTTCTCACAAGCTCAGTGGCTAGGGAAAACATGACACGGGGATGTGATGGACCACGATATTATATCTTCTTTCTTTGACCAAAATAAGAAAAAAAAAATCACATTTCCAGTTACAGTACTTAGTTGCACAAACTCAGGGCAGAAAAAGAGAGATGAAACGCTGAAGACGCTTGCGGTAACTGAAATGTAGCCTCACGACCACCAATCTACCGCGAAAAGTGGTCCAATGACTGAACGACTGACCGTACGGAATTCAAACAGGACCGCTAGCCTGTGCCACTGGCTCCTCGGGTCTGAACCGAACACCGATTTATTAAACGAGGCGATTCGCATCAAAATGGAACGACCGGTCCAAAACCGGTCCTCACGGTCACCCGCCCGACCCGCATCAGACGCGTCACGTGCTGACGTAGGCAGGAAAATCGACCGAATGACGAACGAGCGACGCGACGCCAATCCCCGTACAGCTGACCGAGCTCAGCAATCCCGGTCAGGGAACATCAGTTGGACCTCCGCGTGGTGATTTTCCACAGCTCCATTTTTTATCGAACTATACGAGATAAAAACAAAACAAACAAACAAAAGGAAAAAAAAAAAAACAAAAACGACAGAACATTGGTTAAAGTTTAGCACTGCTTCCTCTCAAAATCCCAGGGCCGGCCCCAAAAACTGCCCGATACTGCTGCCACGACAGAATGTGTGCCAAAAACCGTCCCATGCCAAAAAGATTCCAAGATGGAGGACGGCTGAAGTGTCTGAAGGTCAGAGGGATAGGTCACGCACACAGAGAGACAAACACACACACACACACACACACACTCACACCCATAACAGTCACTCTTTCCTTCCTCTTCCTCTCTTTCTTCTTCTCCTCCAGAACCTGCACAAAGCTAATGTTCCCGGCGGATCACGAAACGTTCGCAGTGCACCTCCACACATTCCTCCGAACGGGAACGAGACCTCTCCGCACACAAATATTATCAGCACCACTGCACCTAACTTAACAGCAGACAACACAGCACGCAGAGCAAGAAAAACACACACATATACACAACAGAGGAGAGAGAGAGGGAGGGAGAGGGAGAGGGAGAGGGAGAGGGAGAGAGAGAGAGAGAGAGAGAGAGAGAGAGGAGACACCCTACTGTGTGTTCCATTTCCAAACACTGTTACACACTATAACATTGTGTGTGTGGCAAAAGAAGGTTACATGGGGACATTTCAAAACAATTTCAGAAAAACAGCATTCATGTCTGTGTGTATGTGTGTGTGTGTGTGTGTGTGTGTGTGTGAGAGAGTCTGTGTGAAATGACACTGCATATTTGTACAGTTAGATTAGCACAGAACAAGGACTCTATCCTCATATCATCTTACGAACTCCCTGGTTCCATTCTAACCCCCCACTGATCAATGAAGGCCGGGTAAACCCAGACAATAAGCCACACTCTCTGAAGTTACTCTGCCTGTCCCTTTGTTTTCAGGTGTTGAGTTTTTCCCAAATGAGGAGAGTCGCTATCCCACGCGCCTTATCTGATGCAAATCGGTGCACACACACCATTAAACCGTAAACTTCATTCAGGAAATCAAACAGTGAAAAGAAACACATTATCACCTTCCTCATAAGAGCAACGCTTGAGAATACTGGTAAAAAAAAAAAAAAAAAAAATTACAACGAGAACACCTCTAAATAGATGGTTTCTATTACACACTAGTCGGAGCTTGTTATGGATACTCTAACTGGTAAAAAAGGAGAATTCCCAAGGCTTGGCAGGAGTCGAACGCTCTTCGTACTACGAGTCTGTTGTCATGACGTGTTCCTGTGGTTAGACTGGTATGTAATAGAGTGCTTTATCAACCTGAACGCAACACATTCTTCACCACTGTAAAACCGCCCCGGCTGCCTTGTTTCTTAGATAGCTAACTGGCGCCCGGCCAACTAAGAAGAAACTATCTCGGAATGCGAAATTGATGGCAGATTTCACGGGCTAGTTAGTGAGCTATGTATGCTCGGTACACAACGTAAAAAAAACACCTCTTCGAGTGCTCCGTAAACTAATATTGTCACAAGGCTGAAGTGGATACAACAAAACAAAACCAAAAAAAAAAGAGTCTACGTCACGTCCCTCTAAGGTTCCTCGAAGCCAAAGAAATGTCAAACTGTTAATATTACACACCGACCGACGTTTCACGCACAGTCTATCAAACCTTACCTTTATTTATTTTGTTTAATCCGAGGCAGCTAACACAACAGTTACTGTAACACTCAACTATTTTATAATCTCTTGGGATGCACGTGTAAGTGACATGAAACTCGTTACCAGGTGGCTTGACGGTCAGCCATCAGTCTTAAAGCTGGCAAGCGGAAGTTGACTGCTCCATTTTTTACCTTCCCTATCTCAGGAAGACAGTTTGCAAGTAACAGTTGCAAACTACCTGAAGTTGCCGTCCTGTTACATCTGACGTATTTTTTTTTTAAATAATACGAAACCGCATTCCGACTGTCCAGTTTCAGTAATTGTGGGCAAGGTTAGAAATTAGCATACCGAGAGCTCCAGACGGAAAAACAACAACGTTAAGTTAACTTGTTCTCCGAGTTCTCTGTTGAATAACACCATCCTAAAACAGAAACTATTTAGGCTTGGTGCAGTAAAGTCTCTGTCAGTAAAATGTCAAAGCAATCCACAAATCCAACTTAAACAAGTAAATTAACGTTGGTCGATGCACTAATATTTCTAAGTATTGACGTAACATCTCATCCCAACACCCATTGGATCCTCTCTCTCAAGAGATTTGACCACCAAAGCAACGGCCTCCGACATAGTTACATTATCCGCGTTAGGGAGTAGGAACCTGACATTCAGAGAACACAATTTCGAACATTATCCAAAGTGTGGACTTCAAGGTCATCGACACATTCAAATCACCTTCTTTAGCCTTCGCCGGAGCCGAGATATTTTGTTGAGAAAGCTGGCTCGGGGTCGGAGATGTAGATAGCTGGGACCAAGATGGCGGTCCGTCCAAACTTCCACCACTGCCACTGTTACTTTGGACACTCATGAAGCCACTTTCCGAGGCGAGAAAACGAATGCACACGAACTGTGATGCCACGCAACCCCGAGGAAATCCAAGCCACACAAAACTCCTGCATCATCCAAATCGATAGTTTAACGAGCAAGCATCGCTCATGTTTTTTAGGAAAGAAAAAAAAAACACCCCGATCTTTCACCACCTCCGCAGTGCGTCTAGAAGTAGAATCCTACCCGTGTGCGAGTGTGTGGATGTAACCTTTGCAACTGGCGTCACGTATCGGTTCTGCACACAACGCTATCGCGAGGTTCGTGCACCTAGTGCAAAATGCCATCGATGCGATGCGGAAACAAAGGAGGCAACCACCCAAAAAATGAATCAAGTCGAGCCTACTTAGCTCAACGCCATTTTTGAACATTTGCACAGAATATTCTTCGTTTAACGCACGGAAACAGGCTTAAATCGATATTTTAAATGTGACGTGTACTTCTGAGTGATTCCAATAGACAACTACATCTATTTAATTATTTTTGACAAGTACTGATGTAATTAACAGTTTTAACGAAATCTTTACCATTGGATACAGTTTAATCACACGATAATGAATGTTATTACAATGTTTCAAGTTTTCAACAATTAAATATATGTATTTGATGAGTTATTATTTAATAATCATTAATTGATATTTAATTTCAGTGAAATAAATGATACTATCAACTAAAATAACTGACACTATTTCACACACTCAAATTACTGTTAATAATGGAGTGTTTGCAAGTCATACTGTGAGACCGTTTAAACAAACACCCTTATTGACAGTTTCACCACAAAGCCAGTAAAAAGCCAAGTTACAGTTCTTGTATTTTATTCACACACACACACACACACACACACTTTTTTATGGGGTTCTTCCTGGCTCATTGATATGATTATAAAGACCGTTTTTCTGTGGGAGCGCGGAGGGGATTTTTTTTTGTTGTTGTTGTTTTTCTCTCCTTTCTCTCAGCGTTCTTTAAAAGCTGCTTCTTTCAGCCGCGACCCCGTGCCGTAGACCGCTGCCCTTTCCTTTGTCTCCGCTCCGCTCAGTTCGCCACTGTTTCCACATTCCGTTTCACCGCTCCATTCATTTAGACATAGCCTCCGCCTCCCTCCACACCAGCATAATTACCACCAATACGGGAGTAAGGGCTGACATTTTATGTGCAAGGATTATGTTTGTCTACAGCAAGAAATACATTTTTTTTTTTAAAGAAAAGACTCTCTTTTGAGCTGTAATTTCAGAATTCCATGAGTACAACTATGACTGGAAACAGCATACCATCACATCCTTAGGTTGAGATAACGGTGTCTGAGCGGTTCCAGTTTAAACGCCGTCACAGAATGCCAGAATCGCTCAAGCTGCATCACAGGATGGCCAGAATACTACAGTAATACTATCATACGACTGTACTGTTCCTCTATTTCACCGCTGGAGTCAGTCAGTTTGTTTGTCTGTTTGTTTGTTTACATGTAAGGGCAAGGTGACTTGCGGGCAGATTCTTAAATGAGATCAGGGTCTGAAATGGTGTAAAAATGTCGCCTCCCTTGCGTGTTTTTTTTACGTTTCAAATCCATGCTGATGGCTCATGTAGAACCCAGGCTTAGT
>NC_044502.1:3840000-3842500 GCF_902362185.1 Chanos chanos | reverse complement strand
GGTACAAGAAGAGACTTGTGATGCCTTATGCACCTACCTCTTCTTCTGATTTTTACACACGCTTTCGCAACGGGAATCTTTGATGTGTCAGATGAACCAGAAAGGTGCAGTTCACCTCCCTCCGCTTCGTACCATTCAGTAATTTGAAGCCGTACACCCCAAGAGCATCAAATGACCCGTCAAAGACTCAAACCAGCAGCCATTTTGAGTACAGTTGAGGTTATGCGAGAGCGACAGGGATAGGGTGGTACAGTGGATTTGATAGAGCAAAGCTGTGTCTATAATATAGAGTACACATTGCAACTGGATAAATACAGTTATTGACTGTTTGAAAACAGATAGAGAACTGAGGCTAAAGACATAAATGCTGAACACAGTTTATCAATCATATTTCAACAATCTTAAAGAATTCATGAATTATATTCTCATTGCGCCTTGAAACGCATAAAAGATATGTACAACTGAGAGCTACGTTGGCCCAGAAAATGCAATGTAAAGGTCAGATTTTAATCGTAGTGTGCATAACGTCATGGAAAATTTGTCAAACTCCTTGAATAGTGACGCAATCTGCATTTTCGGTCGTCTGTGTTGTACTATTCCAAAAGCTTATTGTGACTCGCAAATATGAACGAACTACGCCACCTAGCGCGATTTATACGTCAATGTCAAATTCTCGAATTGGCTGTAACGAAACTGCCCCTCAGCGGTATCCGTAGCTGCATCCCACATCTTTGTGTTGAGTGCTGTCACAACACCGCAAAGAAGATAATAAGTTATTAGCTGTCCAAAGAATAATCCCTCCCCGATCCCATCTTCAAGCCCTCGACACATCGGAGGTTAGTGCGTTTATGCTACAATAATATGAGACTAACGAGAAATAAGAAATTTCAAGCTATAAACGAGTAATTTTTTTGCAAGGCTGTCCAGGGATGGTTTACTCTAGACTCTCTCATCCTCTGCGGTCAATCCACTAGGAGAGGCCAGACCGGGTGACGTATGCAGTTAGCACTGCTAATGTTTTCCTGTCAACTAGAAGAATAACTTTTCATTTCCTGTATGTACCGATTATTACAAAGTATTCATCTATATAAATAATTAAGTCCCCTCGCTTTTACCACGCTGATATATTTTCTATTTGTTTAACTTACTAAATCGCAGACATCAGATCGCGTTCAGTTAGTGCTTTTGCTGTCCCGGTTAGTCCGGAGTAAACGCCCAGTTCTAAAATGATTAATGTTACGGTTTATTTCATAAGGGGTTTAAAAGGCCCGTTACTGTTAATCATTTTCGACTGATCACAACATAAAGGTTGCGCTCTGGACGCTACCGAAGTTTATTTGTATGGAAGATGTGTAGTAATGTTTTCGGCCACGGTGCAGTTGTCCGTCCACTGTGTAGAAGTTGTGGGCTTGCGTCTGCAACCACCAATGTCCTTGAATCCCATCACTGATTGAACCAGCTACGATCAAAATTGCAGAAAAATGCTGAAGATTTGATCACACAATGAGCTTTTATCGAGTATATGTACGGTAGATTTGTTTAGCTATTTTGAAATCATGGGTGAGGTGCGCGTTGTTTGAAATAACAACATCTAAGTGTTACGGTGGTTGTTGTGTGTTATTTTTGCTTTAACTTCAGTCATTCTTGCGACGGCGTAGATGCCATAGTTTTGACCTCAGTTTCTCAATGCCGTTCTCTTTCTATGAAAGAATGCACCTTGCTAGCGCAGTTTTTCAATAGACCAGCAGAGGGCGCCAATGTAACCCTCGAGTCGCGCTTTAATCTAGTAAAATGCAGCAAAGTGTAAACGGGGAAGATCCTGTCAGCCTCCTGGCACAAAACAGTAGCGCTAGATACAGTGTGTTTTTGCACTCAACGAAGTGTGTGTTTTAGCCTCTACAGGATGTCGGACAAAAGCGAGCTGAAAGCGGAATTGGAGAGGAAGAAGCAGCGACTTGCCCAGATTAGGGAGGAGAAAAAGAGAAAAGAGGAGGAGCGAAAGAAGAAAGAGGTGTGGTCATTGTTGAAAGGGGGAGGGGTTTACTCGTTCTGACATGTTTTGCTTTACAGATATTCCTGACCTACATTACCCAATTGATACCATAGTGCAGCTGATTGGTGTGTGTGTGTGTGTGTGTGTGTGCGTGCACGTTTTATTCTGGTTACAAAGACCTCTGCCTCACTATTTCAGTCTGGGTGTGTGTGTGTGTGTGTCTGTGTGTGTGTGTGTGTGTGTGTGCGTGCGTGTGTGTGTATGTGTGCACACGTTTTATTCTGATTACAATGACCTCTGCCTCAGTATTCCAGTCTTGATATGTGGCGTGTGTGTGTGTGTGTGTGTGTGTGTGTGTGTGTGTGCGTGTATGTGTGCGTGTGTGTTATTCTAACTCTACCTCGTCTCTCTCTCCCTCTGTGCTGCAGTCTGATGGGAGAAAGGAGAGTGCCTCTCCCCCTCAGGATGAGTCCGACCTGGAGAGGAAGAGGAAGGAAGCTGAAGCTC
>NC_044502.1:3822500-3832500 GCF_902362185.1 Chanos chanos | reverse complement strand
GTTCTGCTTTGGTTTCCAGCCTATCTGTTTTCTCTTTTTCCTTCACATGGCAGTCTTATGCCTGGCTTCTTTAAACATTAATGGTGCTAGAGATGAGCGCAAGCGTGAAATGCTGGCAGAATACGCAAAACACAAGAACATAGACATATTATTTCTGCAAGAAACACAAAGCAACAGTGAAAATGAAGGGCAGTGGGAAATGTGGTGGAAAGGGAAAATAATAATGAGTCATGGTACCAATGTTAGTGCAGGAGTGGCAGTGCTTTTCTCTTCCAGTATACCCGTGAACATAATCTCACAGAAGGAAGTGTGTAAGGGTCGGGTTTTGGTTGTACAAGCTAAGATTAATACCCAAGAGTATATTTTTGTAAATGTGTATGCACCAACTATAGGTAGAGAAAGAGGGATTCTTTTTAACCATATTAAAAACGAGCTGTCACAGTTTACACAAGATGCGGTTTTGGTAATGGGAGGTGATTGGAACTGTACAGTGGACTTTGTAAAGGACAGGAATGGTGAAGAACCTCATCTAATGTCAGCTGACACCTTAAACAACATAATACATTGTTATGATTTACTGGATGCATGGAGGACAAAGCATCCCTCCACAAGACAGTTTACTTGGGTAAAAGTGTCAGAAGACAGGGTAAGCGCAGCACGGCTTGACCGCCTATACATTTTTAGACAACACATAAATCGAATAATCAGAGCTTTTATTTGCCCTGTTGGTTTCTCAGACCATCATGCCGCAATTGTACATTTATCTACTGTGTCGAGTCACAGAGGAACTGCATATTGGAAGTTTAATGTAAAGCTCTTACAAGATGCAGCCTTTTGCTCTAAATTTAAAGAATTTTGGGGAAAGTGGAGGGATAGGAAAAAAGATTTTTGTTCATTAAGACAATGGTGGGATGTTGGGAAGGCCCAAATTAGGCTTTTCTGTCAGCAGTACACTGCATACTCCTCAATGGAGGCAAAAAGGGTGGTGGCCAGGCTCGAAAACAGCATTGTAGAAGTGGAGGAACAAATAACTGGGCAAAATCATGAGGGTGCACAGACCTATTTGGAAGAATTGCGGCGGGACATGGGAGCAGTCTTTCAGAATAGAGCAAAAGGGGCACTTGTAAGGGCTAGATTCACAATGTTAAGGGAGATGGATGCACCAAGCTCCTTCTTTTTTGGGCTAGAGAAGAACTATAATGAGAGCAAACAGATGCATGCCTTATACATGGCAAATGGTCGCCTTTCCTCAGATGTAGGGGAAATGCGGGAGAGGGCATTTGAATTTTACTCTGACTTATATAAAGCTGAAAAATGTGATTCCACTTGCTCACAACCTTTATTATCGGGTTTACCAAAGTTGTCTCAGGAAGACAAAGCTGTTTTAGAAAATCCATTAACGGTACAGGAACTTAAAACTGCTGTATTTCAAATGACAGTAGGCCGTGCCCCGGGGGTAGATGGCCTCCCTGTAGAATTTTATAAAATGTTCTGGGATTTGATAGGGGAAGATTTGTTTTTTATGTTATGCGAGTGTGTTGCCACTGGAGAACTGCCACTCAGTTGCCGGAGAGCGGTGCTCACTCTTCTGCCAAAAAAAGGAGACCTGTGTGATTTAAGGAACTGGCGACCTGTTGCACTTCTGTGTACAGATTATAAAATTTTCTCAAGGACCCTAGCTAATAGACTGAAATTGAAAATGGCATCCATTATCCATATGGATCAATCCTTTTGTGTGCCTGGACGATCAATTACGGACAATCTGTTTTTGATGAGAGACATGGTGGACTTAGCTAAATTGTCCAATATGAACTTTGGTCTCATCTCGTTGGACCAGGAAAAAGCATTTGACCGTGTGGATCACAGCTACTTATTCAATGTTATGATGGGTTTTGGGTTTGGAGAATTTTTTTTGAGATATGTGAAGCTATTATACACAAGGGTCTTTTGCCTTATTAAGGTAGAAGGAGGACTTAGTCGACCGGTACAGGTTGGAAGAGGTATACGCCAGGGCTGCCCTTTGTCAGGTCAGCTGTACGCATTGGCTATCGAACCCCTGCTGGTTTTGCTGCACAGGAAGGTGAAAGGGATCAGTATTCAGGGATGGGCCAGTGAATCACCGGTTACTGTGTCTGCATATGCAGACGACATCACAGTGGTAGTTAGAGATGAGGAGGATGTCCAACGTCTGCAGGAAAGCCTCAACTCTTACATAAGAGCGTCCTCAGCCAAAGTGAATTGGGGGAAGAGTGGGGCCTTTCTGTGTGGGGCATGGGGAGAATGTGACCCTCCACGGCTTCCGGGGGGGTTAGAGTGGGGCAGAGAGGGGTTCAAAGTGTTAGGAGTTTATTTGGGCTCGGAGATAATGGAGAGGAAGAATTGGGAAGGTGCATTACAAGCAGTTACTGCCAGACTATCAAAATGGAACTGGTTGTTGCCTCAGATATCTTACAGGGGAAGGGTGCTGATTATTAATAATCTGGTAGCATCCGCTCTGTGGCACCGGCTGGCAGTGTTGAATGCTCCCGTCAAGCTGCTGAAGGAAATACAAAGGGAATTGATAAACTTTTTTTGGTCGGGGCATCATTGGCTGAAGGCAGCTGTCCTGTACCTTCCCGTTCATGAAGGGGGACAGGGTGTAGTCGACTTGGAGAGCAGAGTAGCAGCCTTTAGACTCAAGGCTGCTCAGAGACTGCTATACCACCCAGATGTCCGCTGGTGAGGGACAGCATGCGCGTTGCTCAAACGTGCTGGTGGTATGGGGCTGGACCGACAGTTGTTCCTCGTGAAAAGTGAGGCTGTAGACCTGACTGGTCTCACAGATTTCTATACCTCAGTCTTACGGGCCTGGAAGCTGATGACTGCCAAACGTGAGGATGGTGTGGCACCAGGGCCGTGGGTGTGGGAGGAGCCTCTTTTCCACAACCCAATGATACCTCTGGAGTCAGTGGCCTCAGACAACCTGCGAAGACAATTTATAAAGGCAGGAATATGCAAGCTAGGCCATTTACTGTTGCCTGGAGGAGGGGGATGGAAGACTGCCCAGTCCCTGTCCCAGCAAACAGGTATCACCTCAGTGAGGCTGCTGGGAAAGCTCATTGAGGAAGTTAAAAGCGGCCTGTCTCAGCCAGTGCAGGAGTTTCTTGAAGAGCCATCAGGCAATGGTACTGCACGGTTTCCCACATTGCACGTGACTGCAACCACTGGAGAGTGGCAAGAGGATAAAGGTGCATTACTGACTTTCTCCTCTCCGAGCCTGGGTGAGTTTGAGGTGGTTGGGGGGAAAGCGTTGTACAGTGTCTGTGTGAAGGTGAGGAACATGAGGGCCTTAGAGGGGGTAAGAGAGCACCAGTGGCAGGGAGAACTGGGGGACCAGAGCACAGCAGGGTTTCGATGGCGGGTGCTGTATAAACCACCAGTCCCTAAAAAGACAGGAGACTTACAGTGGAGGGTAATACACGGGGCCATAGCGACAAATAAGCACATATCTCATTTTGACCCAGGTGTGGGGGTGGGTTGCCCTTTCTGTTCTAGGACAGAAACAGTACAACATGTCTTTACAGAATGTTCTCGGTTGAACCCTGTTTTTGGACTCCTACACAGACTCTGTATGAAACTGGGTTTAACTTTCACTTTTGGACTCTTTATACTGGGGCCACGGTACACTTCTGTTCAGCGGTTTAAGTGGTGTCTGGTGAATTTTATCTTTGGTCAGGCTAAACTGGCTATTTGGCTCACAAGAAGAAATAGAATAAAGGGGGAGGGTTTCACAGACCCAGTTACAATGTTTACATGTCTGGTTTCAGCTCGCCTTAGAGTGGAATTTGCTTATTTTAAACTTATTAATGATCTGAGGTCTTTTCTGAATGTATGGTGTGTTGGAAATGTGTTGTGTTCTGTTGTTAACGAAGAGCTTTGTATGTCCTTATGAAGAATAGAATGTATATCTTGAGCGTATGGTTTCAAGGGGAAGGATGGAATGGGGGTTTTCTCTGTAGGGGAGGGGTTCGGGGGAGGCATCACTTAATATGGACAAAACCAAATTGATGTATTAAAGGCAATGTAAATCTCAAAATCTCAAATCTCTGCTTCTCCTTCTCTTTCTCTCTCTCTCGTTTTCACAATTAATTATACAAATGCAGTTGCACAACATTCTAAACACATTTTAAACCCATTCTCAGTAAGGTAATGGATTTCTCTCTCTCTCTTTCACTCCTTCACTCTCACCCTCTCGCTCTCTCTCTCATGTGTGTGCAAGTGTATGATGAAGTGAAGTTGTTGGTGCCAGTGTACCAATAGCAGTATTGTCAAAGTCTCTCTCTTTCTCTCTCTCACTCTCTCTTTCTCTCTCTCTCTCTCCATGTCTCTCCTCTCTCTCTCTCTCTCTGTCTCGCCCTCTCTCTCTCTGTCTGTCTCTCTCTCTCTCTGGTTCCAGTCTCTGTCTGTTTACTTCATCCAGCAGAGACACAAATTAAATAAGTTTGTTTTGAAACAGAGGAAACAGAAGGAACAAAATGAATTATTATGTCTGAAATATAATTACAGTGCATTAGGAGAGTGACCAGTCTTACAGGTTTTTTTAAATAGATTGTTTTTTTTTTAAAAAACAGCAAATAGGTTTGGAAGAGGAAGGTTAAGCCCAGAGTTTGACAACATGTGATGTAACTTCGTTTTATTCTGATTCTCTCTTTAAAAAACCTTTCAGTCCAAGATCAGACTTCATCTCTGTCAGCCCAAACACACTCCCACTGAAACTGTGAGACTTAGAGGTTGACGAGTCCCCTCTGCCCCTGGGGGCATTTAATGCATTGCCACTGTGTTTATTGATTTCTCATGGAAATCAGTGGTCTTTCCGGATGTTTTCCCGGGCACAGATAAAGCCCAGTTGCGAATTAAATGCCACTTTTAATAGGTTTTTTTTTCCATTTTTTTAGCTGTTAAATCCGTTTTAATCTTTGTCTGGAAATCTGGCCCTCTGCCTGTTTTATCCACTCGGGTCTTTTAAATGGAAGGTTTGGCAACGTTACAGTTTCTTGAACACACCCCTGATTATGCAAATGAGCACGGCTCAGGGTGCATCATGGGATTCGTATTTCTTTCTGCTCCGTGTCCAGTCGGCGGTGATGTCAGCGGCGTTCGCTCGGTTCCATCCCAATCTGGTGGTGGGCGGGACGTACTCGGGACAGATCGTTCTGTGGGACAACCGCAGTAACAAACGCACACCTGTCCAGAGGACTCCGCTGTCAGCCTCCGCACACACGGTACGCCTCTTCATCATCATCATCATCACACACACACTCACTCTGTACACCTGTCCAGAGGACTCCGCTGTCAGCCTCCGCACACACGGTACACCTCTTCATCATCATCATCATCATCATCATCACACTCACTCACTCTGTACACCCGTCCAGAGGACTCCGCTGTCAGCCTTTGCACACACGGTACACCTCTTCATCATCATCATCATCACACACGCACACACACACACACACACTCACTCTGTACACCTGTCCAGAGGACTCCGCTGTCAGCCTCTGCACACATGGTACACCTCTTCATCATCATCATCATCACACACACACACACACACACACACACACACACTCACTCACTCTGTACACCTGTCCAGAGGACTCCGCTGTCAGCCTCCGCACACACGGTACACCTCTTCATCATCATCATCATCACACACACACACACTCACTCACTCTGTACACCTGTCCAGAGGACTCCGCTGTCAGCCTCCGCGCACACGGTACACCTCTTCATCATCATCATCACACACACACACACACACACACACACACTCACTCTGTACACCTGTCCAGAGGACTCCGCTGTCAGCCTCCGCACACACGGTACACCTCTTCATCATCATCATCATCATCACACACACACACACACACACACACACTCACTCTGTACACCTGTCCAGAGGACTCCGCTGTCAGCCTCCGCACACACGGTACACCTCTTCATCATCATCATCATCATCACACACACACACACACACACACACACACTCACTCTGTACACCTGTCCAGAGGACTCCGCTGTCAGCCTCCGCACACACGGTACACCTCTTCATCATCATCATCATCACACACACACACACACACACACACACACTCACTCTGTACACCTGTCCAGAGGACTCCGCTGTCAGCCTCCGCACACACGGTACACCTCTTCATCATCATCATCATCATCACACACACACACACACACACACACACACACACACACACTCACTCTGTACACCTGTCCAGAGGACTCCACTGTCAGCCTCCGCGCACACGGTACACCTCTTTATCAACATCATCATCATCACCATCGACATGACAACACAAGAGACTGGAACAAGAGACAGAGAACATGACCTCCCAGTTGATAAATAAAAATGTTTGAGTGGGTCAGTCCTCTCCCACACATACACACACACACACACACACACACAGACACTTACAACACATGGGATGCTACAGAGTAAGAGAGTCATCTCTCTCTCTCTCTCTCTCTCTCTCTCTCTCTAGCACCCTGTGTACTGTGTGAACGTGGTGGGAACCCAGAATGCTCACAATCTCATCAGCATCTCCACCGATGGCAAGATGTGCTCCTGGAGTCTAGACATGCTGTCTACTCCGCAGGTAACACACACATGCGCACACACACACACACTCTTTCTTTCTTTCTCTCTCTCTCTCTCTCTCTCTCTCTCTCTCTCTCAGTGTCCTAGGTAACACACACACACACACTCTGTCTTTCTTTCTCTCTCTCTCTCTCTTTCTCTCTCTCTTTGTTTCTTAAGTAACACACACACTCTCTCTTTCTTTCTCTGTCTCTCAGTTTCTTAGATAACACACAATGTGTAGTGTTTCAGACAAATATATAATATTTAATAAAACCATAAACACAGAATATTTCAGAGGTCTGCTTGCTCTTCCCCTGTGTTTGGTAATTGGTGAGTTTATAAACCATGACTCTGTGTGTGTGTGTGTGTGTGTGTGACAGGACACCCTGGAGCTGGCGTTTAAACAGTCTAAGGCAGTAGCTGTCACCTCCATGGCTTTTCCTCTGGGCGACGTCAATAACTTTGTGGTGGGAAGTGAGGACGGCTCAGTGTATACAGCGTGTCGACACGGGAGGTAGGAGTGTGTGTGTGTGTGTGTGTGAGGACCTTCAGAGTTTACTCAGGAGAGGAAGCTGACAATGTATGTGTGTGTTGACACATACTTAGCAAATTCACACTCAGGAAATGTCTTTCCTCGCAGTGGTCTGAGAAGTTGTTATCTTTCTGTGTGTGTGTGTGTGTGTGTGTGTGTCTGTGTGTGTGCATGTGTTTGTGCTCTGCAGTAAAGCAGGTATCAGCGAGATGTTTGAGGGGCATCACGGACCAATCACAGGGCTGGACTGCCACACAGCGGGCGGACCAATCGACTTCTCCCACCTGTTTGTCACTTCCTCCTTCGACTGGACCGTCAAACTCTGGAGCACAAAGGTTTACCGACTCTTAGACTGTGCAATTCTTTGGAAACTAAGTTTGCCCAAAAGAATGTTATTATTTTGTCTTAATTTACCTTGTGAAGAGTGACAGATGTGTTTGCTTGTGTGTGTGTGTGTGTGTGTGTGTGTGTGTGTGTGTGTGTGTATGTGTATGTAATGTTTTTCTCTCTGTAGAATAATAAGCCACTGTACTCCTTTGAGGATAATTCTGACTACGTGTATGACGTCATGTGGTCCCCCACACACCCTGCCCTGTTTGCCTGTGTGGACGGAGTGGGACACCTGGACCTGTGGAACCTCAACAACGAGACAGAGGTACACACACACACACACACACACACACACACACACACACAGACGAGATCATCACCAATAATGTAATGTATACACAAACACACAGCTTCAGCAACAAAACAGAAAACATTCCTACACACACATGCGATAGAGCTTCAACAACAAGATAGAGGAGCATTAACAGACACACACACACTCAGATCTTCAGCGACAAGGCAGATAGACACACACACACACACACCATGGAGCAACACAGACTCAACACAGAAATACAAACACACTCTCTCTTTGTATCTTTGGCAATGGGAGATAAGACACTGTTGATAACACACACAGGGATTACACACTGTTTACACACAATAGCATCGTCTTCATCGGGGGGGTGTTCCAGAGAGCTGGTTTAGTGATAACTCTGAGTTAGTTAAGTCAAAACAAATAGCAAGCCTCCTAATAAAAGAGCCTTATGGCTTGGTTTTGCTAGGAGAATGAAACCATATGTCACGCCCTGGTCCCTCTGTTCTCCCTCTAGTGTTGGGTCTGGGTTCTGTTTTCTCTTGTTTCTTTGTGTTGGCATTATTTGCATATATTTCCTCCAGGTCACGTTCATTTTCTTGTTCTGCTAAGGTTCTTTTCTCAAGGTTGTAAGTAAAATTCTTGTTTACTTTAAATAAAGTGAGAAATTGATCTGCGTGTGCATCCAGCCTCTTTCAAGATTCGTGACACCATAGGGCTCTTCTATTAGGAGGTTTACTACTTACTCTGAGTTAACTAACTCTCAGTTTTCACTAAATCTGCTTTCTGGAATACCCCCCCTGGTGTATTCTCTGTCACTCACACTGAAAACAAGAAAAAAAACCCCATCACACCCACAACTTCACACATTGTATCAAAATTCCTCACCAAATGTTGCCTTAGGTTCCCACGGCGACTGTTACCGTGGAGGGAAACCCTGCCCTGAACCGCGTGCGCTGGGCTCACTCTGGGAGAGAGGTTGCTGTCGGCGACTCGGAGGGCCGGGTGCTTATTTATGACGTGGGGGAGGTGAGTCAGGCAGAGGGAAACGCTGAGACAAACTGAATCAAATCAACGGGAATCATTTAAAGCTGACTCAGCTTTCACTCAACCTAATGAACACATTTACCGTCAGAAGAATTGATTTGACTCAGCTGAACCGATTCAGCGGGAGTCATTTTATCTCACTTGACTCATTTGCGCATAACATAAAACGTACTTCTTCAATTGTCTTTAATTATAAAGTTGCATTAAGTGATTAATTCATTGCTTGTGTCGTAGCAAATCTCTGTTCCGCGTCAAGATGAGTGGAGTCGATTTGCACGCACGCTCACTGAGATCAACGAAAACCGTGAGGAGGTAGAGGAGCTTGCCGCTCAGCGATTGGCTGCATGATCGTCACAGAAACACTACCTGAGGAAGGAACCAATCACCAAGCCTCATTCAAATCAGGTTTTCTGCTCTCCAGGGAAACAAAAGTGATTCTCTAAACTAGTCACTTCCTTCCATCCTAAAAAGGCTTCATCTCCCTCTAAAACTCGGAATTAAAAATAAATAAATAAATAAAAAACTGTTAAATGTTTATCTCAGAGAAGATATAGAATATCTTATGAAAATAGTTTGTAAACTCTTGAAAGCCATATAAAAGAGAATTTGGTTGCATTTGGTTGGGATGGTACAAGCTATGACTTAGGGGGAAAAAAAAAAGACAAGTCAGTGATTGGTCAAACACAAAACGATGTCAACCAATCAACTGCGTTTGAGGATTGGCTCCTTTTAGGGCATAGAGGGAGTGTCAGCCATTTTGGGTTTTCTGGCACGATCAAACACTACTACATACTCAGTTACAAACTACAATTATGCAAAACTTCACACTTTGCTCCTGTGCTTGTTCACCTAAGCATGTCTGTGTTTTCATACTGATCTTCCTAAAGTCCTGTTTTGAAAACAAACAGCAATAGGTTCTAAAGTCAAATTTACCTGAATTTGACTTTTTTTTTTTTTTTTTTTAACAACTATAGGTTTTATAGGCCTTTTTATCAGGATGTCAGGATATTTTTGTTCTCTCTCTCAGAATCATTTGTTTTGTAGTAAATTGGATTTTATTGTAATTTTTTAATACGGTTTTGACACGAGGGGCAAAGCCACAGAGATTTTGTGGTTTTTAAAATCATTTGTCGTGTTCACT
>NC_044502.1:3817500-3820000 GCF_902362185.1 Chanos chanos | reverse complement strand
CATTTATAAAACACTGATTAAGAGCTTGATTAAAAAAAAAAAAAAACGTGTGCATACATATATATATATATATATATATATATATGTATATACTTACATATTTCTATATTATCAATTTGTAATTATCCAGTCACCTATAAGGCAACACTAAGCCCTTGCTTGACATCTTGACAAGTCATTTTGCTTCCTATTCATACAGTAGACTTCAGTTCACTTCCACACGTGTCAATCAAGCAGGAAACGCATCACCAGAATTCACTCATTGATTAATTAAATCAGCAGCTGATCAGATGACAAGACCTTAGTCAGTATTGAATAAACACAGACCTAAAATTAAAGTATAACCACAGTAAAAGGGTGGGGGGGGGGGTGGAAGGACGGGGAAAAAAAAAAAAAAAAAAGAAAAAAAGAAAAAAGAAACCAAACCAGAAACTGGGCAAGTAGGAGGCGTGGCCATGTAAAATAGGCATGCAGCCATTGGAGAACAGTACTGGAGAGGGCGGGGCCAGTCCTTATGAGGCCGGAGCTTCCTCCTTGGGTGCCGCGGGGTGAATGGTGACGACCCCGGAGGATTTGAATTTGGGCAGGTGGAGGCCGAACTTGTTCTCCACGCCGGCGAAGGTGGCGGCGGCCAGACGGTACCCGCCCACGTGGTCCGCGCTCATCGGAGGCAGCTCCGAGATCCGGGACTTGGGCGTGGGCTCGGAACCGGTGGGACGGCTGGAGGAGGACACGGAAAAGGCAGAGGAAGAAGAAGAAGAAGAAGAAAAAGAAAGGATAAACATTTGTCTGTCTTGATGTTAAATGATTACTGTGGAACATTATTATGTAGGGCATTTCCTCCATCTTTTTTTTTTTTTTTTTTTTTCGGGATCCAGATGATCAGCACAGGATTTCTAGACGATACTGAAACTGAGACTGTAAAGGCATTTTCGAAAAGTGTCACTCACTGTCCGCCGAAGTCAACGTAGAACCACCTCTGGAGGAGCTCATAGGTAACCAGTGTCACGCCGAACTGGGGGGATGACCGGAACACACGAGCTGAAAGGAGGCAAGGAAGGAGAGAGAGAGAGAGAGAGAGAGAGAGAGAGAGAAAGGGAGAGAGAGGGAGGGACGGAGGGAGAGAGAGAGAACATTGTGTCCCTGGGTGTCACTGCGTGTTTGTGGTTTAGATTCTTGTTGTTTTGTGCAGACAAGCCGTCTACATAATATAAATATCTGGGGGGAAAAAAAATGGAACTTTGTGGTTACATTTCCGGCTGCTAACTTTTGATGATATGACTTTTGATATTTTTTTTGATACTGTTATTGTTATTAAACAACTTCTTAATCTTAATCTGTTCTTAATCTGAAATGAAAAGACAGTACAAGTCCCCACTAGGGCATCGAGACAAGTGTGAGTGTGTGTGTGAGTGAGTGTGTGTGTGAGTGTGTGTGAGTGTGTGTGTGTGTGCGTGTGCGTGTTTTACCTCCAGCGCCCTTCCACAGGGCCCTAAAACCCTCCTCCCGCAGGATCTTCCTGAAGCAGTCGATGACTCCGCTGTATGTCGTCTGTCCCGCGCGGGCCGCCACCTGCAGGCGTGTCTTGATGACATCAGCGGGCGTGACCAGGGAAGCAGCAGGGACACCTGTAGGGTGAGACGCAAACGACAGAGTGAGAGGAGAAAGTCGCGGTCCCGTGGGCCGGGCGCGTGTTATGCCCCTGACAGTTTTTTGACATTGCAACGAAAGCGAACCATTTGCTCTTTGTAGACTCCATTATAAAGCAAAGACGTGGGCACTGGTTGGGCGGGCCAGTTTAAAAAAAGAAAAAATCCTTGAGTGGGCGGGCAACTGTGCCTCTGAGCTATGATTGGTGCAAGGGAGGCGGTTGCCGTGGTTACCTGCAATAGCACCAGCAGTAAGGAGCTGTAAGGGACCCAGCCTGCCCTGTTCGTCGGCCAGCTCCAACTTTGTGTGAGCGTAGACGGGGAAGTAAATGGCAGAGAATGGGATGTCTCTCAGGAAACAAGCTTTAGCACCCTGCACACAAACACACAATACACACACAGTGTCAGAGAAACACACAACACACACACAGTGTCAGAGAAACACAATATACACACGCCATGTATCACACAGCATAACCCTGCACAGAAACACAATACACACACAGTGTGTCACACAGCATAACCCTGCACACAAACACACAATACACACACAGTGTGTCACACAGCATAACCCTGCACAGAAACACAATACACACAGTGTGTCACACAGCATAACCCTGCACACAAACACACAATACACACACAGTGTCAGAGAAACACAATATACACACGCCATGTATCACACAGCATAACCCTGCACACAAACACACAATACACACACAGTGTGTCACACAGCATAACCCTGCACACAAACACACAATACACACACAGTGTCAGAGAAACACAATATACACACGCCATGCATCACACAGCATAACCCTGCACAGAAACACAATACACACACAGTGTGT